>NW_014013523.1:0-12927 GCF_000611645.1 Monoraphidium neglectum
GGTGGGTGGGGGGCGCGGGCGGGCGCGCGCAAAGACGACAAAATCCCTACCAGGTAGGGGCCATACCAAACCGCAGAGCCCCCCGGGCCTGCAGCTGCACCAAGGTGGGGAAACGGCGCGCCGCAGTGGCAAGGGCATCCTTCTCATCACGAGGCAGCTCGAGCGCGTGCAGGCGCGGCAGCCAGGGGGCCGCGGCCATGTGCTCAACCCCCACTACCGCCGCCCGCATCATCGCCGCGCCGTCGCGAGTTGAATGGAAATCGAGCATGTCTGAGACGGCCAGGCGCCGCAGCGAATGGAGCGGGGCGGCGGCTAGGGCTGCCCACGTCTTCTGAGCGGATGCCTTGCCTGCGGACACCTTGCCTGCGCAGGCGTAAGGGAATTTCAAGCGTAAGCCAGTCAGCCTGGGCAGCCACGGTGCATCCGCCAGCACGCGCACCAGATCCAGCTGCGACGCGACCCCCGCCGGGCGCGCTTGGTCGGTCGGAGAAAATACGTGGAGTAGCAGGACGCGCAGCGAGGGCAGCGGCACGGCGGCCAGCGCTTTGAGCCAGTGGCCCGATGCCGCCACGTCCGCATCCCCAGATACAGCAAGCTCCTCCACGCCCGCCATCCACGGCGCCGCGGCGAGCGCGGCGGCGGCCTCGGACGAGCACACATCGACCTTCAGTCGCCGCAGCCGCGGCAGGCGCATCGCGGCCAGGTGGGGGGCCGGGTCCTCGTCGGCGCCAGCGCTGATTCTCTCCACCACCAGGCTCTCAAGCGCCGGGAGCTCCACGCCCCGCAGCGCCCTCACGTCCTCAACGGTCAGCATCTCGTCATCGTCGTCCCCAAAGGACAGCAGCAGCTGCCGCAGGCAGCGGAGCCGCCCCGCCGCCGCCGCCGCACTCAGGGCCTGCAGGGCCACGCCGTAGGCTCTGCCGGTCAGGATCGACAGCACAAGCGACGTCAGGCCCGCAGGGCAGGCGGGGCTCCCTAGCACCTCTGCCGTCTCGGGCGAGACGCGCTCGGCACCTAGCTCCTGCGGGGGTTCGCGCGCGGGGGCGAATGGCGTGGGGCGGAGCATCTCAGTAGGGTCTAGCGCAAATGAAGCGCAACGCACGCGGCTCAACCGCATGCAAGGCTGCCCGCGCGCCAAGCGAGCCGGCCCACAGTCCCGGCGTCGCACCTGCAGGTGGGGCCAAGCTCGGCTGGCCAGCGCGTCCCGCAGCGCGCGGTTGCCGTCGGTGCGCACGCTGCGCAGCAAGAGGGACCGCAGCTCTGGCAGGTGGCGCGCCGCGGCGTCGACCAGCGCGCCCAGGCCGCTGTTTTTGGCTGAGGGGGTTTCGAGATCGATCTCGAGCCGCTGCAGGCGCGGCAAGAGGTGGAGGGCCTTCGCCAGGTGAGCGATCCCAAACGAGTGGATGTCATTGTCCCTTTTGTTGTAGAGGCTGAGGAGGATCAGATTGTTGAAGCCCAGCAGCGGAAGAACGGCGCATAGATTGGATATGCAGTGTACTGTGGTGATGTGAACGCGCAGGCCGTGCGCGGCCGGCGCAAGCCGCGGCGCCGCAGTCATCAGGCCGTGCCAGTTGCTCGCGTGCGCCCCGTGGACGTAGATCACGCGCGGCCACTCGTCTACCATTGCGCGGGCTTTGCGGCTGACCAGTCGCAGGGAACTGCGTGCGGTGGCGCTGGCGGAGCTGTCGTCGTCGTCGCCGCTGCTGCTGCTGCTGCTCGTGCTGCTGCTGCTGCTGCTGCTGCTGCTGCTGCTGCTGCTGCTGCTGTTGAGCGGGAGGCATGGCGCGACGTGCCAGAACACATCAATTGTTTGTCGCCGCGGCTCTCGGCAGCTGTTCAGGTCGCAGCCGCCCAGCCACATCTGAGCGATCGCTTCAGCGCAAATTGCCGGCAGCTGCGGCTCCGCCGACCAGGGCCAGAGCGGCGAGCAGCACTGCATGTCTACCTCTTGCGCCTTGCCCAACTGGCCTGGCTGGACACGAGTCAGCTGCTGTTTTCGCCGTCGATCTCCCATAATGGTGACCAGCAAACTGCACGGATACGTTGGAGTGTGCCAGATCGCGGTCCTAGCAGCAAAATTCAAAATTTGGCGGGCTTACCAGTATTGCATGTTGCGTGTTGTGGAGTCAAAGTATACCTCAACTACCTTGGAGTCGTAGTCGGCCGTCACCGTCTCACCGGGGATCCAAAGGAACAAGTGCGGCAAGCAGCAGAGTGGAGTCTTGATGGCTGGCGTCGCTTGATCCTGATGTACAGTAAGGTTTGGCCCAGGGGGGGGGGTGACCGGGGCAGGTCGCAATTATGACAAAACTACCTGGTATTATTTTACATGATACGACGATTTTTACACATTTCATTTTTAAGGCGCTACATGGTTGTAGAGGTGAGGGTGGGCCCCGCTGATGTCACCACTGCGGCGTTCTGCTCCCTCAGGGCTTGGGCAAGGCTTGAGCCGCGTGCCAACTGTGCTAACCGCGCCATGGCAGCAGGCATTGCAGGTTGTCTCAGTCGGGAAGCAGCCTTCAAGGAGCTCATGGCCGTGTGTGCCTCGCCATGCCACGCGTCCCCTTGCAGCCGTTCGACTTCGTCCTGCAGGCAACACGATCCGCTCCACCCCTGAATGTCCAACTCACTGGCATGCACCCCCCCCCCCTATACCAAACCAACATGTGAACCTGTGTCTCACGGCGCAGCCCTGGTCGGCGCGCTGGCCGCGCTGCGCTCCGCACTGCGTGCGCTGGGCTCCGACCTGGTCGTGAGGGTGGGCCCTGCTGACGTCACCACGGCGGCGTTCCGCACCCAAAACGGGGTCGATGAAACGCTCGTGGAGACGCAGGCCCCTACAACTGCAGACGGCGCCACGATGTTGACAGTTGAGCTGCCACCTGGGCAATCGTGTGTGGTGTGTGGGCTTGCAAGGGGGTCGATTTCAACAGGTGGTCCATCGTTGACTGCTGTGACCACACTTTATTTCGGACGGCGGGGGGGGCTGTCAGTCAGAGCCGGCGGCGGGGCGTGCGGGGGGCCAATGGGGGGCGCATATAGGTTTTTGGGAGGTCCCCTTTTCGTAGCGCCGCACGCGGTGCGCTGTGCCGATGAGGTGCGTGGCGGCGACATGCTAAGGCCGCAGGTCAGCCGCCCGCCCCATGTTGGCCCGATTTAGGGTGAGACGTGCGTGCTCCAGCAATAGTTCACCCGGAAGGCAACCCTTTCGACCAATGTGCAATGCCAACAACTTGTACTCCACCCGCAGCAACTCAGGCGGGCCCTTGTCAAGCGACCAGCCCCAAATGAGCGCTCCCCACTCACTCACTATTAACTAGGAGGATAGAGAGCAAGCCGCGCTGGAGGTGGCGGCGGCGGCCCCAGCCGCGATCTGAGGGCGGGAGGCGAGGAAGATGATTCGCCCCGGGCGTCGCCGGCTGGGGCCAGGGGGTGTGAGCGATGTGTCGTGGGCCGTGGAGGCGCCGTTGGGGAGGGGCGTTGCGAGCTGAAACGCAGAGTTCCTGTGTGTGCGAGTTTACAAGGACTTGGTCAATGTTTACTACATGTTTTTCCCAATGGGTGTGTGCTGATTTTATTCTGGGGCGGCGTGGAGTCAACAGCCATTGTCAACACCAGTATCATAACATTGCCAACCAACCCCAGCATCATGACTCACGAGCATGTGCTTGCCACATGCATAAACAAGCCGGCAGGTTTGCTGCCAGTGCAGTCAGTTGTCTGCACCCAAGCTCCATGGCATGTGTTTTGATTCACATCAGGGCTCTGCTTGAGTTCAGACTGCTGTCTGCGCAACATTAAAATCGCCAGGAGCGCTGGGGGGGCTGGTCGGGTCACACCTTTCCTGCCTGGCCACGGTGCGGGGCACAAGGGATGAGTCGCAGGTGCATGCATGCAGAGTTCGATGATGGGACATTCACGCGACGCGGTGCACGCTCAAGCAATACTTTTAGATCACATTCATCATCACTGTAAACAGTTGTAGCAAGTCGCAGCCAAAGGCAGAGATCAGTACGAGCAAATGGCGACGGACGTCCTTGAGCGGAAGAGCAGTCAAATAAATTCTACCATGCAGGTTGTGATTACAATCGGCACAATCCCTTGCACAGCACTTGGGAGCTGATCTCTGACGAGGCCTCGACATCATGACTCCCCCTTGTTCGTGATGCCGACTCCACCCATGCGACGCACAGGCTCCCTCCAAGATATCTGCCACGGTCGCTGCCCCGGCGGCGGCTGTGCGCAAGGCGCCCGCGGCGTCAAAGTCGCCCGCAGAGGTACTGCCGCTTGACCCAGCCAGCACCCGCTCCCTCGTCATCGTCATGCATGGTGAGCAGGGGCGGCGGGAGCTGCTACAACCCATCAAGTTGGTTACACCCATGCTCCAGTGCCGCACGTGTCTGCCGCCCGCACATGGGCGGCAGTCACGTGCGGCAAACTCTCAAGCGGTGGTACCACGCGGTGAGGGCGCTTGTGACTGTGATACAGGCGGACCACATCGGCTGGTCAGCTTTGACTGTTTGCGAATTTCCGCTTGTCTTCCGCAGCTCTTAACATTCCAAACCTCATGCACGCTGTTTCCAGGCAAGCGTGCCGACGAGCCCGGCCTCCGAAACGCCATCCTGGGTCTGAAGGCGGAGGGGCACCAGGTCAGCGCCCCCAGAATGGCCGGCAAGAAAGCGCCTCGAAAATAAGCGGCTCGGCTCAGCAGGTTGCTTGGGCAGAAATCCAACGGCAGCCTGCCTGACGGCAGCAGGCTGCCGTCATTCAGTGGCAGGCCCATGGGCAGCTGCTGCGGAGACCCTCTGCGACGCGTCCTTGACACCACGTCCCCTTTGCGGGTTCTGCATCCTCACACACGCCTAACAAGTTGGTACCGTCACCACGTGTGTCAGCCACCCCAAATGCACCCCTCCCACCCTCCCTCTCAGATCTCTGTGCGCTGCACCTTTGACGCCGGCGACGCCGACGCCTTTGTGGCCGAGTCGCTGCGGCTCCACAACTTCAGCGGCCGCCGCGCTCTGACCATCATGGCCGCGGGTGCGTGCGTGGGCTTGCAGGCAACCAGCAAGCGCGTCTGCCTTCTCAAGAGAATGGGACGCAGCAACCAGTGTGCCTTGTCAAATTCGCTGTGATCTGCCTGAGTTCTCCGCAATTGTTGCTCATTGCAAGCAGCTGTCAATCTCTCCTCAAAGTTGACCGCAGCGCAGGATCGCAGCAGTTCAACACCATTTACTCGATTCACACATGTCAATTCGCGTCCTATTCAAAACGCGTCAGGCGGCGACGGCACTGTCAACGAGGTGGCGTGCGCGATGCTCAAGCACGGCGCGCCCAGGGACGTGGGGCTCGCGGTGCTGCCGCTCGGCACGGCCAACGACTTCGCCTCGGCGCTCGGCATCTCCATGGTGAGGGCCTCGGCCAGGCACGATCTGACGGGGGGCTTTGCCTGCGATCAACCTAATAAAGATACCCTTGGGGCCCCCGACCGGGCGCGGCCAAGTATGCGGGCGGCGGGGCTCTCGCGCCGCAGCAGGCTGCTCATCTGTATGCAGACCTGCTCGGCAGCTGCTGCGGGCGGGGCTCTCGGCGCCCGCAACGCAAGCCGTGTTTCCTTGCCAGCAGCTAGATTTGCAAGCGCCTCGCGACTGGTGCGCTCCCCTGGCAACCTCCATACTTCGGTGCTACATACACACCGACCCCAGCTTCCAGCTTGATTGTTTACTCCCCATCATCGATCAAGGACTTATTGTCTCCTGCCGCACCTCGCCACCACCAGCACCTACACCCCTTTTTACCCACCAACCACGCGCGCGCCCCCGCATGCAGGACCCCGCTGTTGCGCTGCGCGTGGCGCTGGACCCGTCATCCCCCCGGCTGGTTGACGTCGGCCTCGTCAACGGCCACCCCTTCCTCAATGTCGCGCTGGTGGGTGTGTCGCAACGCTGGGGTCCGTGCTTTGGCGCGGCGGCGACTTGAGGGCAAAGGGGTGACACAGCAGCTTTCATTTGCACAACCTTCGTTCCAATGTGGTGGGCTTTATGGTAGGGGGTGCTTTGCAGGGGCCGACAACCCCAGCGCCCGGGTACCGTCATGTTTGTGCCGTCAAACATAACGGCACCCGTGGTTGTGCGCATCTGCGCCTTCAGGTCGACCCTTAAGTGGCTGCGCCAGCGTGCGCAGCAGCGCGATTGTGCACTGTGATGATCGTCATGAGGTCACATGGGGATGCCATTCATTTGCTTGTTTGATTGCGCGCCGGCCCCCTGGCGCCCTGATTTCTGCCGCAGGCCGGCGGCGTGTCTGCCGTGCCCCAAGAGGAGCTGTCCAGCCCCCTCAAGCGGGCCCTGGGGCCGCTCGGCATTGCCATACACGGTGCGCACCGCCCAGAGCCCCCTGCCCCCTCTTGCCTAAGCAGCACAGTGCCTAAGCAGCACAGTGCCGAGCGCCCTGCGAATGATTCGCAAACGAGCCAGCAATTTTCCCAGTTGCCCTTGCCATCCGCATAGCTGCTCGTGAGTTTGCCACACTTGGTTTCAACACCTGAGCATCCGGGGAAGGCTGCTGCGGTTCACTCTCAACGCTTGATGTCTCTTCCCCCAGCTCGTTACAAGCACACGTCTCACAGCGTCACGCTCAAGGCGCCCCCTCCTGGCCGCCCACGTGCATGCGCCACCCCATGCAGTCCTGAAGCGGCTGGTGTTTGAGGGCCTGCCCCCCACCAAGGGCGTCACCATCAAGTGAGACCCGCGTGCACACCGACCCGCCGCCGCTCAACCCTTTCCACGCCGCGCCCGCCGCGCGCGCCGTCGCCGCTAGCTGGGAAATCCGCCACCACCACCCACTTCTCTTCCCCTCCGCGTCTCGCTCCGCTTGACCCGACTCTTTCTGGTGGATATTTTCAACATATGCCGTTAAGCCTCAAACCCTAAAGCCCAGAGTTGAGCGCTGCCACGCAATCTCACGCGCCCGCCGCCATCCCCACACCACCAGGCCGCCCTCGTACCGCCCTAAACCCCCGCGCCCCTGCTAAACCCTGCGCTTTCATAGGTACCCATTGTCCCGCGACGCCCCCCTCAGTGACCTGGATGATGAGACGCGCCACGCCACCATCACAGGTCGGCCACCCGTCAACCAGTCAGGAACCGCTGCTCACCTGTGCACGAGGCCCCCCGCTCGCAACCCCCTCAACCCTCCTGCCCCCCCTCCCAGACAAAAACCTCAAAACCCCAAAACTTCCGAAACAACCCAAACCTCCCACAGGCGACCTGCTGGTCCTGGCGGCCGGCCAGTCCCGTCAGATGGGGCGCGCCGTGTCCATCTGCCCTGACGCACTGCTGGATGACGGCCTCCTGGACTTCACCCTGGCCCTGGGCCACCTGCGCGAACGGGTGCGTGACCGTTGCGTCACCGTTGCACGTGTGCGTGTGCGTGCGCGTGCGCGCGTGTGCGTGTGCGTGTGCGCACGTGTGTGTGCGTGCGTGCGTTCTTGCGTGCGTGTGCGCGCGCCCGCGGGCGCGGGAGCGCGTGCGCGATTAAATTGCTGCGCATCACACCGTGTCGACGCTTTTGAAGGGGTGTGCAGCGTGAATCTGTGGGTGTTCTTGGTTGCAATTGAGGCGTCCGTGGTGCCCTTTAAGACCAAACAACGGCCGGCCTGTGCCAGCGAGTGGCGGCGAGGGCTCGCCCTTGCAGTGCCTCAGGCTCGTCTTCTCAGCCTGCTCCACCATTCTTAGGCAGCTGAACCCCAATCGAAGAGCCTAATCACCCATTCCACGGCTCCACACCCTTACTATATTACTCACCGATGTCTGCGAGACCTCACCCACCCCTGGACCCTCCCAGGCGAGGGAGTTGGTGTCTGACGCAAGGGCGCGGGGCATCGGGCGTGCATCTGGCGGTGTGCGCCACGTCGCGGTGCCGTGGCTGGAGGTGACTGCGCCCGAGGGTGTGCTGATTCCGGTCAACCGCGACGGGGAGCCGGAGGACGCCTCGACTAGGTGTGTACGTGTGTGGGTAGGGGGCATCATTGTTGACCAGGATTTGGGGTCTAACGTGCCGCAACTTTGGTTTTGACGAGCTCACTGGGCGGGAAGGGTGGAGTGTGGGAGGGGACAAGTCGCTGGTACAGGCCCGCCTTGTGCAGAAAAAATCATGCGAAGGGGGCCGCAGCTGCCTGCGATGCACCTGCCCCAAAGGGACGTGTGCTGTGGGACACTGGCGCCCACCAGCACTCGGGCAAGTCACTGGCTTAATTTCGGCAGGCCGCTCACAACCACCATTCATCTGGCCCAACCAACCAACCAACCTACCAACCACCCTGCCAACAAGGCAACCAATCGAACTGTCACGCTTGCTGCGTCTCACCGTGGTCCCCTCAAATCTGAACAGGCTGCTGTTCGAGATTCTCCCCAAGCGCCTGCTCGTCCACATGCCCGACGACCGCCTGCTCGTCTCCGGATCACCAGATCGCGGCGCAGAATCTGATCTGGAGTCCGAGGACGGCGAGATCACGTCTGCCGAGAAGCTGAACGGCCACGGCAAGGCCGGCGCTGCGCATCGTCACAACCACAACCACAGTCACAGCCACAGCCACAACAAGAAGAAGCGGCCCGTCCGCGTGCGGCGCGCGGCGCTGCGGAAGCTGATGCGCATAGTGCAGCCAGAGGGGCGGGAGCTGCGGCTGCACGCAAACCTGCGGGCAGCGGCCCGGAAAGCGGCGTCGACGGGGCTGCTGCTGGGGTTAGGCTTCATCGCGGGGGTGTTCTTCAGCGGCAGGCGACGCGAGGCGGAGCAGCGGCGGCAGCAGGAGGAGGAGGAGGCGCGGCGGCGGCGGCTGGTGTCGCACGCGCCGTTCGGCGGCAAGGGCGCCCGCAGCAGCAGGCGGGGCGGCGGCGGCGGCAGCGGTGGCGGGGCGAAAGGCAGGGGCTGGAGCGCGGTGCTGCCGGGTTTGGCTGGATGACGCCCACAATGATGTCCACAGCGCACAGTTCATGCAGAACAGATCTGTTGCAGGTTGGCATTTGGGGGCGTTGATCGCCTGGCGAGGCTGTGTATTGTCACCACTGCCATAAAACAGGCACGTCTGCCTTACAAAGCTCATTCGGTCCGTGCAAGCAGCGTTCCAACGAAGCTGATTATGTAAGTCACCTGCAAGGGTAGCCTTTCATAACAGCGGGGCTTTGTGAAGTGCACAGGCTCAGGAGATTGTTGACAAACACGGGCAACACCAACTGACGCACATGGAAGCAATGGCAATGCCTTGCAGCGTCGGTGCGGCATCATACCTGTGCTTTGAATCCGAAAGTAACCCGTACTCAAATCTATGTCACCTTGACAAAGGCTGTTCGTTCCAACACGAGCAAGGGCGAGATCACATTCATCGGAATCATTCGTGCGTCCAACGCGATGGCGAGTCTGCTTCAACCCCTGCTCGCTGCCCTAGCCTCTGAAGACGCTGAAGCCTGTAAATCCAGCTACGCTGTTGAAGCAGCCGCGCTGCTCAGCTCATCGGTGAGCCGAGATGAGCTCGTGCACGCGCTGTCGCGCCTTTGTGCGGCGGCACAGCGCTCGGGCCCCTGCCAGGGCTGGGCCCTGATTGCCCTTGGCAAGTGCCTGCCTGTCCTGCCAGGCGGCAACGCTAGCGATGGCAAAGGTGGCGACGGCGCTGGCCGCGGCAGCAGCTGCGGCGATGTAATGCTCAGCCAGCGAGGCACGTGCATCCAGGCAGCGCTGTCAGCGCCGGGTGGTGCCGCCAGCATCCTGCAATGCGCGCGCTCCTGCGCCCATGTGAGCATGAGTATGACACGTGGTCACAGGGGCATTATGCATTGGCACTTGAACAGCACTGGTCTGGCTCAGCATCCCCCCTTTGGTGGTTGCAGCACTGCCCAGTGCTCATGTTCCTTTTTGTTGGTCGAGCGCAGAAAATCATGGCAGCAAGGATGCGATTGGCTGCAGCCGCCAGCAAACCCAGGCACTTGGTGTGGTGTTATCTCCTGCCCTTGCCGCCACTCGTGACAGGCCGAGGCGGACGCCCTGCGCAGCATGGCAGCCTTTGCTTCCGCCAGCGACGCGTACTGCGGGATGCTCGCCAGAGACGTGTCATCCATCAGGTTTGTGCGTGTGCGTGTGCGTTTGCGTGTGTGTGTGTGTGTGTGTGTGTGTGTGTGTGTGTGTGTGTGTGTGTGTGTGTGTGTGTGTGTGTGTGTGTGCGCTTGCGCACGTGTGTGCGTGCGTGTGTGCTAGAAAATCGAGTACTGTTGTAGTTCGCTGGCACCTGCGTGTGCACGTGTGCATGTGCGTGTGTGTTGGGGACGTGGGATGGCGCTGCTGAGCCTCCCGGCTGTGAGTACGTATGCACTGCCTTGCCAAGATAGAAACGCGCAAGCAGCGCTCACGACGGCTGCGGGGCCGGCAAATCATACCCAACTCACTGTCAGACGACCTCGGTGGCGGCCGTCATGCATCGCGTGCAATCCACAATAGGTTCCTGTCAGAGCGGGTGACCGCCTGCTCGAGGGCGCTGCACGGCCGCCTCCCCGCAAAGCCCCCGCGCGCCGCGCCGCTGCGCGCCGCCGCCGCCGCGGCCGCGGCCGCCCTCGCGGCGGTGGTGACCAGCAGGTTCCCTTTCACCTGCGGGGGCGGCGGCGACGACGGAGACGACAGCGGCGACGACGGCGGCAATTGCGACGCCTGGAAAGAGAGGTGCGGGGTCCTTCGCGCGGCCAAGGGAGCCGTCGTAGCAACGCCCGGCCTCATGGCAGCGTTGCTGCCCCTGATGGCCGATAAAGCGGATGCCGACCTGTCAGACCGCGCGTTTGAACTCTTCTCCGCCCTGACCGGCGACGGCAGCGGCTCGGGCTTGGCGGCGGCGTTCAAGGACGCGCCGCCGCCGGAGGCGCACCTGCGCGTGGCGGCCGCCGCGTGCTGCGCGCGCCTGGCGGGCGGCGGCGGGCAGGCGAAGCGCGCCGCAGCCGCACTTCGGGTGGCGGCGGCGATCGTGAGCCGCAGCAAGCCGCCAGTAGCATTCTCAATTGTGGATGACCCGACGCTGATGGCCAGCGTGCTGGCCGCTGCCCGTGTCGACCGCGGCGCGACCGCTAGATCGATCGCGCGCGACAAAGACGAGGCCGCGGCTGCGCTGCTTGGGGCCCTCTGGGACGCCACTTACGACCGCCGCGCGCGCGGTGCGCCCTCCCCGAGCCGCCAGCCAATCTTAAGGGGGCTGCTGATGCTGCTCCAGAGCCGCAGCTTCCTGGCAACTTCCAAGGTGAGCGGGGTGCTCCTGGCGGAGGACGCCATCGACACGGCGGCGTGCCCCGGCGCAGTTGCGGCGCTGGTCGCGGCGGCGCGCCGGCGCGACGGGGACTCGTGCGTGGTGGGTGCGGCCTGCCGGCTGCTGGCCGCCGCGGCGGCGCGCGGGCACGCCGAGGAGGTTGTCAAGCTTGGTGGCCTGGATGCGTTGCGGGAGCTCGTGCGCGACGGCGCGCGGCCGCCGACGCGGGCGGCAACGGCTGCGACTGCGTTGGGGAGGGCGCCCAAGGCGCCGGGCCTTGATATGGCCGTTCAGGCCGCCAGCATCCTGCTCTCCCCCGGCTGGCTGCCCGCGCTGGCCGGCCGCGGAGATGTTGCGGCGGAAGCTGCCGGGCAGCTGCCGCCGGTGATGGCGCCGGCCCTGGCCCTGCTGGCTCGCGTCGTCGGCGGCCCGGGCGGCTGTGCTCAGGCAAGGGCAGTGCGGTGGCCGGGCGACGTGAGTGGTGGGTCAGGCTGCGAGGAGCAAGGAGCAGTGGCGGCGTCTCCAACAGCGGGCGGGCTGGATTCGGCGCCAAAAACAGTAGGGGACCAGATACGTGCAGTCTTGGCGAAAGGGCCTCCGCAGGCCAAGGGCCTGGCGGGCTCGGCCTACGCAGCCCTGGCCGCCTTGGCGGCGCAACCGGCGAGTGCAGCGGCAGACGAGGCGCCGCGCAGCAGGAACCAGGGAGCGACGGCAGAGGCGCCGCTGCGGCGGGCCGCGGCCCCGGCCGCCGGGGGGGCGCCAGCGCAGGCGGCGCGCGGCGACAATGCACTGGAGCTGCCTGAAACGGCAGAGTCGCTGGAGGCAGTTATGGCTGCAAAGCTAGAAAGGTACTACTCATCCGACGACCCGGTCCTAGTTTCTTGGGCGCTGGACAGCCTCGAATTCTTCGTGAACGGCCGCCCCCAGCTGCCGCCGCAGATGCTCGCCACGCTGGCCGCGCAGGAGCCGCAGCTGCTGCCGGCGCTCGCGCGGCGCGCAGTCATGAGGGACGCGCAGGCGCCGGCGCCGGCGCCGTCGGCGGCTGCGGCGGCGGCGGAGGTGCTCGGCGGTGGCGGGGTCAGCTCTCTCGCGGACCTTGACCCTCATAAGTTTGCGACACTCGTCTCCAGCGTCCTCTCAGGGATCTCTGGGGCCGGCCCCACTGGCAAGAAGCTTCCGCCCCCCTCCCGCGCCTGCCTGCTGCTC
This sequence comes from Monoraphidium neglectum, assembly GCF_000611645.1. Lineage (NCBI taxonomy): Eukaryota > Viridiplantae > Chlorophyta > Chlorophyceae > Sphaeropleales > Selenastraceae > Monoraphidium > Monoraphidium neglectum. Next base: position 12,488 of record NW_014013523.1, read on the forward strand.
GCCGCCCTCGCGCGCGGCCGGCGCACCAAGGCCGACGCCGCGGGGCCCGGCGGGGACGGCGCCGGCGGGGCGGCGGGCGGCGCGGAGCTACGAGAGTCGGCGGCAAAGGCGCTGAGGTGGCGCATCAAGGCGGGCGGCGGCGGCGAGTCGGACGCGGCGGCGCGCGCGGCGGCGGCGGCCGCCCTGCGGATTCTGACTGAGGACGGTGGCAGCGACAACTCAGATCAGGCAGCCGCGGCGCCAGCTTTGGCGGCGGAAAGCGGCCAGCCGCCGGCCGCTGCCGGCCGCGGCTGCGCGCCGGCGGCCGGGGAGGCGGGCGCGGAGCCGCGGGCCGGGCAGGCGGCCGCTGCGCCCAGCAGCGGCGGCGACGACGCGGGCGCCTTTGGCTGTGACAAGGCAGCACGGGCAGGCGCGGGCACAGTGTGTGCGCAGTGCGGGGC
>NW_014013523.1:13237-32317 GCF_000611645.1 Monoraphidium neglectum
GGCGCGGGCACAGTGTGTGCGCAGTGCGGGGCCGATCGGACCAAAGAGGGGCGCAGACTGACCAAATGTGCTGGGTGCTTGGCGGTCAGGTGTGGGGTGGGACCAGGGGTTTAGGGGAGACTGCAGCACGCATCCTCGTCTGATCAGCTCTTCGATCCCCGCAGCTTCTTTTCCACAGCTTTAAGCTCGTCAATGTGAGCGCCAGTGTCAGCTGACTGCGCCCCTGCCTGTGCTCAGCAGATACTTGCCACTTTTCTCTTGTCAGCGTCCTCCCTGACCCTCTCCTTGCCGTTTGACTTGCCGTCCTGAGGGCGCAGTTACTGCGGCACCGAGTGCCAGCGGCAGCACTGGCGTGGCGGGGGCCACAGGCAGATGTGCAAGCAGCTGAGGGCAGAGTAGGTGCTGCACCTACTTGCTTGTGGCACAATAACCAGCGCTAATGCGCACCATTCAAGGGGGAAGGGGGCCCCCAGCCGCACCTGGCCTAGAGTCAGCAGTTCCGGGTTGCAGGTCGGTTTTTTGCGGCAGGGGTGCCAGGGGCAGAAGGCGAGGCAGTTGGGCACTTGGGAACCCAGGGCAGCTAGCACACTGTGCTGCGCACTACAGTCGAGCGTGCGAGCAGTGTGCAGGCATTGAAGTTGACGGGCTTTTGGATAGGGTGGCTTGTTGAAAACCCAGCTGTATGGGCAGCATGTTAACAGCGACCTTTGAGGTATGCATAGCGCGTGTAACGTAGTTGTCGCGGTCCAGTGTTAGACAACATACCACGCAGCTGCCAGGACATGGGCGAGGGCGACATGCCGGCACAGGAGCTTGGGTACTTGGACTGTCTGTGACAGCACGAGCCGCTCGAGCTCACCCGGTGACAGAGTAACGTGTTGTCGCTCCACCATCTGGGGCCATGGTCCGCTTATCAAACACAAAACACTGCTTATATCCTCACTTTCTCAATCAACATCAGTTCCGTGCGTGCGTCAAACGCACACTTTGGCGCGATCTACATCAAGCGGGCTGCTGCGGAAGTGTCTTCGCCAACCTTGAAGCGTCGCGTGAAGTGTTACGTGTGTATCATGCAGCAGCACACAGCTCAGGCTTCGCCTGGCCGTGCACAGGACGCAGTAGGCAGGGTGCTGCTGCAGGGCGCAATCGTGGCAGGCATCATCGCCCATGTTGATGCAGGCACCCGCCGCACCATGCGTGCCGTGAGCCGCGGCCTGCGGGCTGCTATCGACACATCGCGCGAGACTCTCTTCTTCACATCCGCCGGGGGCGATCCCGGCTCTGCCGCACCTGCCCTGCGCCATGTTGCGTCCTCCTGGCAGCGGTGGGGCGGCGTCAGGACGATGGAGCTCTCGTGCCTGGGGTCTGCGTGCTTGGGGCCTGCACTGGCCCTCCTGGATGGTGCGGCCAGGTGAGGAAGCGTCTTGGTCGAGCATGGCAGGGCCGGGAGACAGCAAATGGGCGCTAGTCGCTCAGAAGGGCTGCGCTGCATGCAACGTCGCTTTAACCTCGTGCGCCCTGTTTGCATGGCGGCGTTTCACGTTTGAGCCTGCCGTTTGGCACATGGAAGTTGCGCATGTGCGTGAAAATCAAAAATTCCAAGCTCATCCTTGTCACAAGCGGTCTGCTTGGAGAAAAGCACAGGCATACAGTTGGCCGCACGTCTGCCGGCCCCGCCTGCACCCCTGTCGCCGCCCCAGGCACTGCCCACGGCTGTCGGCCATGGCTATCACACACCTGGAACGAGAGGTGACCATTGCCATCACGTCTTTTCTGTCAAGCGGCCGTCTGACAAACCTCACATCACTGGTAGTGGTCGCCCCCCTCGACGGCCCGCCCCCGCTGCTGACGCCACTCGGCCAGCTGGCCAGCCTGACCCAGCTCGCTTTCTCGGGCCGAGCCGATCCCGCCAGCACAGAGTGGCTGCCGCGCGGCCTGCGGGTCCTGCTCCTGAGTGGCAGAGCGCAAATTGGCTGCTGGGGTATAGGGTGCGCGTCGTGGCTGAATTGTGTTGCGGCGTGCCGTGGGCTGGAGCAGCTGCACCTCTACTGGTTGAAAGGTGCCGACTTGGGGGAGGACGAGGACACGGGCAGCTTGCCTGGGGTGCCTGAGTTGGCCAAATTCTACTCACGCATTGGCCAGGTGGGCTGAGGGTGTTGCTGCGTTTGCATGGCGGCAGGATGGACTTCGCAGTAATGGAACCTACTCCAGACAAACACCGTCGAGCGGGCATGGGCTCTTGGGCTCGCGGGCAGTCAAGATCTCACCGTCTCGCATTCTCTAGCTTATCCTGCCACGTGCTTCACATGCCCTCGCAGCTCACCAGCCTGCGGCAGCTGCGCGGCGTCCTTGTCGACACATGCAACCTCGACCCAAGGCTGCTGCTCCCAAACCTGACAGCACTGCAGCAGCTGGCCCTGTACATCGCCACCTCGAACGGCCAGCTCGCGCCGGCACTGCTTGGCCCCTTGAGCAGCCTGGCTGCGCAGGCTTCCACTCTGGACGAGCTCGCATTTCATGTGTGCCAGGGGTCGATCGATCCAAGCGCAGGCGCTCCGCGCTTCCCGTGCCTCAGACACCTGCACATTGTGTTCAACGACCCTCGCTGCTACCCTGCATCGCTCCCCGCCTCCTTCCCTGCCGCGAGCCTCGTCGTTGTTGGTTGCAAGCAAGACTTCTGCAACACTGCAATAGACTTTTTTGCACTCGCGTCCCTGCCAAACCTGCAACACCTTTACATCATTTCCTCTGGGTATAACGATTTTACGGGCCCCATGGATGCCCTGTCAGGGTGCAGCACCCTGCGCTGGCTGCAACTGTGCAGCCTGCAGGACCTGCCCCTCGCCAGCTGCCTGGAGCTCGCGCACGCGCCGCAGCTGCAGCGGCTGGAGGCGCACGGCTGCACCTTTGACCAGCCACTGTCGCAGGATGCGCTTGGCGCCGTGCTCGGCGCTATCGTTCGCGGCCGCGAGGGCTTGCATGCGGTGGTACAGGCGGACAGCCTGTCGCCAACGCCATGCCTGCTGCCAGCCGGATTGATAGGTCAGGGCCACCTTCTGTTCGGGTGGTAGTGCTGACACTTTTGATTGCATATGATTTTACAATTTGTCGTGCAGCAGACTGTGTCAAAAAGTGCGCTTTGCTTTGGTGGCGGAGCGGACCAGCTGTCTTCTGGGCGGTGCCTGCTGCATCGAAGGGCAGCTTTTGTACATGTAAGCATTTTGCCATACTGTAGCTCATTGCAGCCTTCGTTTCAGGGTGATGCGCATACCATACCTGCACAGTACCGTAGTGCTGACCATGTCTTGAGTTTACTAATCATGTGTACATCACCTCTTCCTTTGATAATCCTGACATCATGCAACTGCACAAGCTCGACCAGCCACCAGCACCCGAACTCAGCGACCACCAGACTGCCAGCGGCAGCAGGGCATCGACTGGGCATAAATCACCAAGCCACTCGACCATCAGCCTGCCTTACGCTGGAAACCAGCTGTGATACACATTTTTTGCGAAATTGGCAAATCAAGTGGGTCATCAATCCCGATGATAACAAAATCTTCGCTTGCAGATCATTGTGAAATTTTCCGCGCGAACGAGCCGCATCTGCCCAATAATCCTGCGTTTCCTCAACGGAGCCTGTCTCATATATGCATCTCTTTGAACGCTGAGGTCAGGCCAAACCCGGTCATGCGCAGCGCACAACGCGCACCTCACCCGCCCCAGAGCAGCGCGTCTGGCCGAGTGCCATGCTGCTGCCAGTCGAAATCCTGACACTCATCGTGGCCCACACTGATGCAGACGACCGCCACGCGCTGCGAGCCGCGAGCCGCGACCTGCGCAGCGCCGTCGACGCGGGCTGCAAAGCACTCACACTAACCAGGCCGCGCACCTGCACTCCGGCTGTGGCGGTCCCCGCGCTGCACCGCGCCGCGGCGTGCTGCCACCGCTGGGGGGGCGTCCGTGCGCTAACGCTCAAAGACCTGGGCGCCGAGTGCATTCGGCCTGCGCTGGCGCTGCTGAACAGCGCAGCCAGGTGGGTGTGATGACGGGCATGGGAGGGCCCGCAGTAACAGGCGTGCACCAGCTGCAACGCCAGCCGTTGTCATTGCTGCATGCACCTTAATTTTAGCTCCAGACTTGGCAGCGGCCTCCCCGGATCCTGCCACCCATGTCAACCACCCAGCCTTGGATCGGCCGCCCTTGCGTCCTTACGCTCATGCCCCCCTCCTAAATGCTGTGTCCCCCTTGCTCATCCCAGGCACTGCCCAGAGCTGTCCTCCATCACACTCACGCGCCTGGACCGTGAGCTGTCCCTGGCCCTCACCTCCTGCCTGTCTAGCTGCCGCCTGGCGAGCCTGACATCGCTGGCACTGGCTGCCCCCAAGCACGGGCAACCGCTGCTGCTCACGCCGCTCGGCGAGCTCTCCAGCCTCACTGCCCTGACCGTCGTCGGCCGCTCCTCCGGTGCAAGCGCTGCTTGGCTCCCGCCCAGCCTGCGGCGCCTGCGGCTGGGCGCGCATGGCATGAACGACTCGGGGATCGGCGGCACGTCTTGGCTCGACGCCATTGGCGCGTGCTGCAGTCTGGAGGTGCTCGAGCTGTCCTGGCTTGACCCCTTTGACTTGGGGGAAAAGCCGGACGACCCTGACGAGGAGCTCGACTTCTCTGAATTCTATGCCAGCGTTGGCCAGGTGGGTGATCAAATGTCACAAACCCTTGCGAAACAGCGCTGAGTTGGCTTCCGACTTCTCTCAACCGACAGCCCCGCAAGGACACAGTCGGCTGAAGGCGGCTGCTTCTGCTGACTGGCCCCTGCAGTTTTTTCACCCCCTTCCCCGCCTCGCACCCGCGTTCTGCCTCGCAGCTCACCAACCTGCGGGAGCTGAGCGGCGCGTTCAGTGGTATCACCTTTGACAACGACGACGACGACGAGGACGGTGCAGATGGTTACCGCATCGACTGCCTCGAGCCCGACCTTCTCCTGCCGTCCCTGACCGCGCTGCGGCGACTCGCGCTATACATTGGATGCGACGGCCGCTGGGATGAGCTTAAGCCAGCGGTCAAGGGGCCCCTGAGCAGCCTGGCCGCGCAGTGCGCGACCCTGGAGGAGCTCGCTTTCGACGTGGAGCCCGAGGACGACGTTGACGCCGCGCTCGTGCCATGCTTCCCGCGCCTGGACGCCCTCAACGTCACCTTCACGCAGCACGAGAGCTACCCCCCATTGCTCCGACAAACGTTTCCTGCAGTGAGCCGGCTGATAGTGGGCGGCATGGCCAGCCCTGACGGCGCCATCATGGATTTTGATGCAGTCGCATCCCTGCCTTGCTGCACGAGCCTCTCCATCTTGGTGGCACCGGATGGCGGCGAGTTGAGTTTCTTCGGCCGCATGGGCGCCCTGTCTGGGTGTAGCACCCTCACCCACGTGCGCCTGTGCAGCCTGCCCCAGGCTCCGCTCGAGCAGTGCCTCGAGCTTGCAATCGCGCCGCAAATCCGCGTGCTTGAGGTGCACGACTGCACATTTGACAAGGAGTTGTCGCTGGACGCGCTGGCCACGTCGGTGCGCGCTGTCGCACGGCGCCGCGAGGGCTTTGATGTGGTGGTGCAGCAGGAGCAGATCTATCCTGCACCCGGCCTGCTGTCGCTCGAAATGTTGCACAACTGATTATTGCTGCGGGGCGAGCGAAAGCAGGACTGCGCGCCAACCAGCCCTACTGCTCCACTTCACTCGTGCCTGCTCGAGCATATGTGTATACTGGGCGCACCCGCTGCTGAGCGCCCTGTACACTCGCAGCATCCAAGTAACCCTGTGCACTTATAAGCCACCCTGGTGCACATCCATGACAGGCAACCGGTGCAGGGGGCGATACGGCAGTAAAGAAGGGGAGGCATAACACAGCGCTGCACAGCAGCATGACCAGCATCCCGACGTTAGCCGTTGATGATTGCAGGTTGGTTCGCGTCCTTGGTTCGCAGGCGTGCAGCATCTGTCAGCACCTCAGCTGGCACGGCAACAAAGCAGAATTTTTCTGTCGTGCAAAACGCCCGGCAAGCCCAGGCTTTGCCGACGTGCAAGGGGTTGAAATGCAGGGCGGGCGACTCTGGCCACCAGCCCAAAATCCCATGTGTGCCTGTGAGTTGCAGTGAGCCGCGCCATTCACAGCCCCAACAAGGGTGTTGGAAGTTCTGCGGTCACTGGAGTCGTCCGGCATGACCGTCCCCGCATCTACCAACGCCACAAAGGACTGAGAACTACTGCCGCTGGTGTGGGCGATTAACAAGCAGCACAGGGCCTGGCCGGGCAAAGCTGCGACAAGGCCAAGGATGGGCAACGCTGCTAGACATTGCAAGCACACACGTCTGAATAAAAGGCACATCACTGTATGTGGAGGTGCACAGCTGCACCTTCGACAAACGCCTGTCGCAAGGTGCGCTTGGCGCCGTGCTCCGCGCCATCATTCGCCGCCGCGGGGGCTTTGACGCGGTGGTGGAGGCGGACCACCTGGTGCCAGCGCCGAGCCTGCTGCCAGCCGCACTGGTACGCCAGGGCCACCTTCTGTTTGGATGGTGGTGCTGACACGTTTGATCCTATGTGGCTGTACGATTTTCCATTCAGATTTTGTCACCAGCTAGGATTTGCCTTGGTGATACAGTAGAGGCGACCCACCTGTCCTTTTTGCCGTGCCCTTGCATACCAGGGCAACTTTTGTACTGTACATGCAGGTGTGCTATGGCTCCGAGCTGCAGGTGTGCTGTAGCTCAGAGCGGAGCGGTGCCGTACCCGTACTGCAGTGCTGACCGTTTTGAATGTGCAGATGTTATAGGGTGTGTGCATCACCTTTATCCAACGTTCATTTTATGTATCTGCAGCATCAAGGGCCAGACCTGGCACCAGCAGCTGGCTTTAGGGACAACTGTCAGACCGCTGCAGACGCCCGTGGGTCACCAAGTCACCATCAGACCATTGGCCTGACGGTCTCGAGAAATCAGCTGTAATGCACAGAATTGGTATCGAAGATTGTGCAAGTCGATCATCCCGGCTGAACATCTCGAATATCACCAGATCACTCAATTCGCGCGCATCGCCCGCGTCCGCCAAACAATCCTACGTCGTCCCTCAACGGTGTCCTGACGTCTCATCTTCTGCATACATTTGCACGCTGAGCTCAGGCCAAACCCGATCCTGTGCAGCATACACGGCGCACCTCGCCCACCCATAGCAGCGCAACTGGCTGAGAGCCATGTCGCTGCCAACAGAGGTCCTGACACTGATCGTGGCCCACACTGATGCAAACACCCGCCATGCGCTGCGCGCCGCGAGCCGCGGCCTGCGCAACGCCGTCGATGCGAACTGCAAAGCGCTCACGCTGCCCAGGACACGAACTTGCAGTCCTGCAGCCGTGCTCCTCGCGCTGCAAAGCGCCGCGGCGTGCTGCAACCGGTGGGGCGGCGTCAGGGCGCTCACTCTCAAAGACCTGGGCGCCGAGTGCATGCGGCCTGCGCTGGCGCTGCTGAACGGTGCAGCCAGGTGGGTGTCATGCCGTGGCAAGGGAGGCGCCGCAGTCTGGTAGTAGGCATGCACCAGCTGCAACGCCGGCCGTGTTCATCGCTGTATGCACCTTGCTTCATGCTCCAGACTTGGCAGTGGCCTCCCCGCATACTGGCGGTCACAATGCCAAAAGCCCCGCCATGCACCAGCCGCCCTCGCGTCGCTCTTGCTATGCGCCCCCCCCCAAAGTTCGTGTCTCCCTTGCCCATCCCAGGCATTGTCCAGAGCTCTCCACCATCACACTGGCGCGCCTGGACTGCAAGCTGTCGCTGGCCCTCACCTCCTGCCTGTCCAGCTGCCGCCTGGCGAGCCTGACATCGCTGGCGCTGACGGCCTCCAATCACGGGGAGTCGCTGCCGCTCACGCCGGTGGGCGAGCTTTCAAGCCTCACTGCCCTCACCGTCATTGGCCGCGCCGACGTCGCGAGCGCCGCTTGGCTCCCGCCCGGCCTGCGGCGCCTGCGGCTCGGCGCACTCGACTTGGAACATCCGGGGATCGGCGGCACGTCTTGGCTCGACGCCATTGGCGCGTGCCGCGGCCTGGAGGTGCTCGAACTGTCCTGGCTTGATGGCCTTGACTTGGGGCCAGAACCGGACCACCCCGACGACGAGTTCGACTTCACAAAGTTTTACTCCAGCATTGGCCAGGTGGGTGATCATATGGCACAAACCTGTCTCAATCAGCGCTGGGTATTGGCTACCGACAGGTCTCAGCCAGCAGCCTGCCAGGACGCACCCGGCTGAAGCCGGCTGCTGCGGCTGGCTGGCCCCCCGCAGTGCCCCACTCCGTCGCACGTGCTTTTCCCTCGCAGCTCACCAACCTGCGCGAGCTGATCGGCGTGTTCTATCGGGAGGCTAACGGCCTCGCGGAAATCTACAGCATCGACGGCTTTGAGGCCCACCTGCTCCTGCCAAAGCTGACCGCGCTGCAGCGGCTCGCGCTGTACACCGGATTCGAAGACCAGATGGACCCGGCGATCAAGGGCCCTTTGAGCAGCCTAGCAGCGCAGTGCGCGACCCTGGAGGAGCTCGCGTTCGGCGCGCTCCCTGCGGCCGACGACGCCGACGCCGCGCTCGTGCCATGCTTCCCGCGCCTCGATGGCCTTCACATCACCTTTTCGCAGCACAAAAGCTACCCCCCATCGCTGCGATCGACATTCCCTGCAGTAAGCCGGCTGATAGTGGGCTGCAATGCCAGCTATTACGGCGCCGTTGTAGATTTTGATGCAGTCGCATCCCTGCCTTGCTGCACAAGTCTCTCCATTATGGAGGCACCGGATATGCCGGAACTATCCGGCATATCGGATTTCTATGGCCGCATAGACGCCCTGTCCAGGTGCAGCACCTTGAGACACGTGCGCCTGTCAAGCCTGTTTAAGGCTCCGCTTGAGGAATGCCTCGAGCTTGCAATCGCGCCGCAAATCCGCGTTCTCGAGATGCACGGCTGCACATTCGATGACGAGGTGTCGCCGAACGCGCTCGCCACGTCGTTACGCGTCGTCGCGCGCCGGCGCGAGGGCTTCAGCGTGGTGGTTGAGCCGCGGCCGCTCTCCCCTCTGCCCTGCCTGCTGCCACATGACATTCTGGATGGGTGATTGTTGCTGCCGGGCATGCAACAGCAGGAGTACCCGCCATCCAGCCCTCCTGCCGCACTTCACTCGTGCTAGCTTGAGCAGATGCCACTTGTTGTCCACTTGTGTAGGCATGACCTCTGCTGAGAACCTATACCCTTGCAGCATACCACCATGATCTTCTGCAAGCAACACCCACCCCGTTGCACAAAGCGCGACAGGGACCCTTGCACGCAGTGCTATGACTATGTTGCAGGGCCGGCAACACACCGCGCTGGACAGCAGCTCTACCAGCATGTATATAATGGCTGTTGCTTATCACAGCTTGGTCCCCTCCTTGGTAGGCAGGCATGCAGCATCTGTCAGTGCCCTCAGCTGGAACGGCAACAATCAGAGTATTCAAATGTCAGGCCCAGCAAGCACACGCTTTGTACGCATTCAAGAGGCATCAATGCAGGGGACGGAAGCGCTGACCACCAGTCTAAACAACACTTGTGCCTGTGAATTTGCAGTCAGCTCCAGCCAACCGCCCCCCCCCCCCCCCCGAGGTGGCGGGGAGTTCTACAGGTGACGCGTTGTCTGGCATTACGGCGCGCACAACTCCCAACGTCACAAATGGCTGAGCTCCGCCTCTGGTGTGTGCGTCCACTAAGCAGCAATTGGTTTGGCCAGACAAAACAAAGGCAACAGCCAAGGATGGGCGCTGCTGCCTGAAATACTGCAGGTACACATACACAAACAAAAGCCTCCTTACTGCGGAGGTGCATGGCGGCACCTTTGACTCGCGCCTGTCGCAGAATGTGCATTACATAGCACTCCGCACTTTCGCTTACTGCCGTGAGGGGCTTTGAGGCGGTTGTGGAGGCGGACCCTCTGTAATCGGCGCCGCGCATGCTGCTAGCCAGACTGCAGCGCCAGGGCTACTCTGCAGTTGGGTGATAGTGTGGACACCGTGATTGCACACAACTGCGTGTGCAACTTGCCATGCAGGTCCTGTCAACAGCTGGGATTGCGGCCTGCCTGTCATTTGGGCCGTGCCCTTGCATGCAAGGGCAACTTGTGTATGGTATGTGTGTTGTGGCTCAGAGCTGCGTTGATTCCAGGCGGTGTGTCACTTGTGCTGCAGTGCTGACTGTTTTCGATATTGCTGATGTTATAGCGTGCTCCCTTCAGCCATCACATCACGCGTCTGCCGCACGTCCTGCCAGAGCTGGCACCAGCATGTGGACTCGGCCTGAACCACTGTCTGTTGCTGCCCGACTGCTGCTGCCGCTCGTGGGTCACGAAGTCGCTCGACCATTGGCGCAGGAAATCAGGTGTGATACACAGATCTCTTCGACGGCAAGCTTATAATATAATGTACATCCGGGCTGAACAATTCGAACCTGCAGATCACTCAAATTGAGCGCGAAGCGCCCGCACCCGCCCAACAATCTTACCTCGTCCCTCAACGGACACCTGACGTCTCATCTTCTACCAACTTTGAACGCTTAGCTGCGGCCATCCCTGATCGTTCGCAGCACAAACGGCGCACCTCGCCCACCCCCTGAGAGCAGTGCGTCTGGCCGAGTGCCATGCCGCTGCCAATCGAGGTCTTGACACTCATCGTGGCCAACACTGATCCAGGCAATCGCCATGCGCTGCGCGCCGCAAGCCGTGACCTGCGCAGCGCCGTTGACGCGACCTGCAAAGCACTCGCGCTGCCCGGGGCGCACACCTGCAGTCCAGCTGCTGCGGTCCTCGCGCTGCAACGCGCCGCGGCGTGCTGCCACCGGTGGGGCGGCGTCAGGGCGCTCACTCTCAGAGACTTGGGCGCAGAGTGCATGGGGCCTGCGCTGGCGCTGCTTAACGGCGCAGCTAGGTGGGTGTCATGCTGGGCATGCGAGGGGCTGCAGCCGTTGATGTGCACGCCCTGCAACACCCGTCGTGATCATTGCTGCGTGCATCTTGCTGTATGCCTCAGTCTTGCCAGCGGCCACTTCGATTCCGCCAGCCACCACGTCAACAACCCCGCCAGTCTTCAGCCGCCGTTGTGTCAGTGCCTTTACTCACCCCTCTCCTGAATCTGTGTCGCCCTTGCCCACCCCAGGCACTGCCCAGAGCTGTCCTCCATCGCACTCTCGCGCCTGGACCGCGATCTGTCCCTGGTACTCACCACCTGCCTGTCCAGCTGCTGCCTGGCGAGCCTGACGTCGCTGGCGCTGACGGCCCCCAACCCCAAGCAGCCGCTTCTGCTCACGCCGCTGGGCGAGCTGGCCAGCCTGACCGCCCTCACCCTTGTTGGTCGCGCCGATGGCGCCAGCGCCGCATGGCTCCCGCCCGGCCTGCGGCGCCTGCGGCTGGTTGCGCACAGCATGAACCACTCGGGGATCGGCGGCACGTCTTGGCTGGACGCCATTGGCGCGTGCTGTGGCCTGGAGGTGCTCGAGCTGTCCTGGCTTGATGCCCTGGACTTGGGGCCAGAACCGGACCACCCCGACGACGAGTTTGACTTCACAAAGTTTTACTCCAGCATTGGCCAGGTGGGTGATTGCATGGATCAATGCGAATCAGCACTGGGTTTGGCTGCCAACGGCTCTCAGCCGACTGCCCCGCAAGGACTCAGCGGGTAATCTTGCCGGAGCTCACGTCGATTGTTAAGGTCGCGCAATGCGGCTGAAGGCGGCTGCTGCAGCAGACGGTGCATTGCCCCTCCCCCTTCCCTAAGTTTGAGACCTGAACCGCCGTGCGCGCGCCCTCCCTCGCAGCTCACCAACCTGCGTGAGCTGAGCGGCATCTTCTGTCGAGTGGCTGACGGCGCCGCGGACTGCTACAGTTTTGACACCCTCGATCCCTACCTGCTGCTGCCACAGCTGACCGCGCTGCAGCGACTCGCGCTGTACGCCGGATTCGAAGACGAGCTCGAGCCGGTGTTCAAGGGGCCTCTGAGCAGCCTGGCAGCGCAGTGTGCGACCCTGGAGGAGCTCGCTTTCAACGTGCAGCCTGCGGCCGACGCCCACGCCGCGCTCGCGCCATGCTTCCCGCGCCTCGACAGCCTCCACATCACCTTCAAGGAGCACGGATGCTACCCTACATCGCTGCGATCAACGTTCCCTGCCGTGAGCCGGTTGATTGTGGGCTGTACATCAACCTGTGAGAACACCATTGTGAATTTCAATGCTGTCGCGTCAATGCCTTGCTGCGCGAGCCTCTCAATCGTGGCGGCACACGATCCTGGCGACTTGATTTTCCTCGGCCGCCCTGCTGCCCTGTCTCGGTGCAGCACCCTCACCCACGTGCGCCTGTGCAGCCTGACTGAGGCTCCGCTTGAGAAGTGCCTCGAGCTTGCAATCGCGCCGCAAATCCGCGTGCTTGAGGTGCACGGCTGCACATTTGATGACGAGGTGTCGCTGAGCGCGCTGGCCACGTCGTTACGCGTCGTCTCGCGCCGCCGCCAGGGCTTCAGCGTGGTGGTTGAGCCGGGGCCGCTCTACCCTCCGCCCTGCCTGCTGCCGCCCGACATTCTGGACGGGTGATTGTTGCTGCAGGGGCGTGCAACAGCAGGGCTGCGCGTCAACCAGCCCTGCTGCCACATTTCACCCGTGCCGGCTTGAGCCGGTCCCTCCTATTGTCAACTTGTGAAGACACCCCATCTGCTGAGCACCCTGTACCCTCGCAGCATCCAGTGTGACTCTGTGCACGCAACGGCCACCCTCTTGCGCAACCACGACAGTTGATCCTTGCATGATTTGCCACGACAAGATTGCATAGCCTGCAAAACGTAGCGCTGCACAATGCGCAAGACATTGGCGTTTGTGTTACACAATGGCTGCCTCCTTGGTGGTAGGCGTGCAGCATCCGCCAGCGCCCCCAGATGACATGGCAGCACATACAGCATACAACTGTAAGGCCCATACATGCCCGTGAAATGCGGTCAAGCTATTCGCGCCCCTAAGAAGGGCATTAGGAGTTCCGCAGGCACCGTGTTGTGTCGTACTGCCACGCCCGCAACTATTGACGCCACTCACTGCTGAGCTCCGCCTCTGGTGTGTGCGTCCACTGTGATTAAAAAAAGTGAGGCGATAGCCAACGATGGCGATGCTGCCAAAATACATTGCATGTACACAAGCCCAGATAGAAGCCACACTACTGCGGCAGAAGGGTGCAACAGACAGCTGCAATCGGCAGGAAAGATTGTGCATCAACGCTGTGCGGATGCACTGCTCAGGTTCACAGGTGGCAGTCAATAAGGCAAAGACGACAGAGGTGGATGCGTTGACTGCATAGCCCAAGCAGCATTTAGTCAGCCCAAAGTCGCCCTGACAATCAAGGTTCGCAAACATTCAAGTTTCACGCTGCCCTGGAGGCCAAATGAGACGCAGGGCGGCAGCAAAGAGTGCGGCCGGGCCAGTTGGCTCCATGCGTGCACCTGCAGTGCTGGCGCAGCTTGCTCCGGTGGCTGCCGCCTCAACACGCCCTCAGCGCCCTCCTCTCGCAAGTCAAAATGCAGGCGGTTGCCACAAACTGCCCTGGCATTCACGCGCCTCTTTGTGGGAGCTGAAGCAGCCCTCTGAGTGGCCGCCACTTGCGGGAATCATACGCATACACCCTGGAAATTCTCCGGGAATGTCGGTTGACTGAAAAGTCAATGGGCAGGCGTCGAAGGGACACGGCGTACTGTAATGTCTTGGGGGAGAGGGTGCTGGCTGCCATGCCTTGTGCAGCGCCGGCAGCAACAAAGGTCCGGTGGCGGGGTCAGAAATAACCTCAAAAGCCATCAAGGGCAGCAGAGGCGATTGCAGGGTCCATCAATGGCTGAAGGGCAGTGCACAACGTCCTGCGCAGCTACACCTCGACCACTGCGGCAGGGGCGCCCGGCGTCGCCCCGCCCAGCGCGGCCGTGCCGTCTATTTCTGCAGCTTGCGGGGCCGCTGGCGGGGTCGCGGAGAGGGTAGCATTGCCCTCCTCAACCGCCACAGCAGCTGGCGCTATCGCCATTGGTGCCGCTGAAACCTCTGCTGCCCCTCCTGCCGCCGTTGCAACCGCCGCTGCCTTTGCTGCCTCCGTCGCTGCAGCGTCCTCAACGAGCAACGCGTCCTGCCCACGGCCAGCCCCAGCAGCCACCGCACCCTCCGCCGCAGGGTTGGCCCCCGCGGTGGCAGCCGAGTCCACGGCGCCCGCGGCCGCCTCTGTCTGGATTCCCGCTGCGCCAGCAGAGGTCACAGCCTCACCATCAGGCAAGGCCGCCAGAACGCCTGCCTCGGCTGCGGCAGCACCTGTACCGAGATCCCCATCCCCTGCAGCAGCTGGCGCAGGCAGCTCCCCACGTGTGGCCTCGCTGTCAAACGCTGCGGCTGTCTCGCCAGCTCGGGCAAGGGCATCGCCCGCCATGTCCGCCGCTGCCGCCGGTGCCGACGTGCCGGCGCCCGTGCTTTCACCGCTGATGGAACAGCTCGCCCCAGCATTGGTTGTTCGCGGCGAAGACACAATGTCTTGCGGCGGCTCACCCCCAGCGGACTGCGTGCCAGCCGCCCCTCCGCCGCCGCTGCCACCGCCGCCATCGGCTGACGGGCGCAGCTGCTGCCCGGCCTCGCCGCCCGCGTCCTCCCCCGAGGCCGCCTGGGTCGCGGCCTTCAGCGTGATCCTGCAGCCGCCGGTGCCCGCGGGCCGCTGCACGAGGACCAGCTCTGCAGGCACCGCGCCCCTGCCAAACCTTCGCCACTCCATTTCCTGCTCCTCCTCTTGGTCCTTGTCAGCAACCGCCGCGCGGCGACTGCCGGCGGCGGCGCCCGCCCAGCTGGGGCTCTCGGGCGCGTCCAGCAGCGCGCGGCGCGCGGCGGCGACGCGCGCGGCCGCGACCGCCTCCGCCGCGACGGCGGCCTCAGAGGGCGGGGGGCCGGCGTCCTCGTGCGTGGCGGGGGCCGGGAGGCGGATATGCAGGGAGGGCTGGTGGGGGGACTCCGAGCGGCCCCTCTCAGCCCGCACCGGCGGGCCAGGGCGCGGGGTGTCAATGCCCGTGGCGCCGCTGGTGCTGGGGCTGCGCTGATCGTCGCTGCCACTGTGAGTGGTGCCCGCGCTTGCGCCGGCGGTGCCAGGCCCTTCGTTGCCTGCGTTGCCTGCCTCGCCGCCTGCGACGTCCTCTGCGCCGCCGCCGCCGCCGCTGTTGCCGGGCTCGCCGCTTCTGCCCATGCGCGCGCGGCGAGGCTTGCTGCCGTCGAGGGCTGCGGCAGCGGCAGCAGCATCTGCGACGCGCCCGCCGGCGCCGCCGCCGCCGACCGGGCGCTCCCTGTCCTCTGTGTGGGCCAGGGCGTCCTGGATGCTTTGGACAAGCAGGTATGCGGCCAGCAGGCCGCCATACACCCCAGTCGGCATGAGGGCTGTGGCCAGGGCCACCGGCGCCCCCAGACGCAGCGGCCCGAGGCGCAGCCGCCGCGCCGCCGCGCGCAAGAGCCCCTTCGCAAGCGCCACCGCGCCGCAGCACGCGCTCGCGCCCGCGGCGGCGGCGAGGGCGAGGCGCGCCACGTCCGCGACGGGGAGCGTGGCGAGCCGGCGGCGCGCCGCGGCTGCCGCGGCGGCCAGCGGCCGCTCGCCGCGCTGCTGCTCTGCTGCGATCTCAGCTGCTATCTACCAGTTGCAGCAAGCATCAAGGCGTGGGTTTGCAAGTGGAGGCGTTGGTTGCTATTTCAGCAGGGCAAGGCACGCGGCGCCACGCATGCACCCCAGGCAACGCACCGCGCCATGCACGCACCCCGCCGGCTGCGTTCAATTGCACAGTCAAGTTGTCGCGCCTACACCGCAGCGGTCGATCTTGCTGCAGCTGGTCAACAACAGGCATGCACCCGCATGCGTGCCTGCCCAAGATCTGGCTGAGATGTTTGACAATGTGAGGCCCACCTCTCGAGGCTGCAGGGCACCCAGAGCGTCCAGCCCCAACGCCGCTGCCGCCAGAGCCCTCGCATGCTGCTGCAGCCCCCGCGGGTCGAGCGCGCCGCCGACGCGCTTAAGACTGACGCGTCGTCCCGCCGATGTCCCCAGCCGTGCTCCCAGCCGCGCGATGCGGCGGCCAGGTCCGTCAGCGTTACTGGCAGCGGAGGCGCCATCACCTCGAGGCGCAAGCGCGTGTGTCACGGACGGCTTTGCTGAAAGGATTGGGTGCACGATCGTCGGGACTGATGTGTGCTTGTCGGGTGCCTTCTGCGTTGTGCCAAGCCACAGCCCGTGCAGCGTGGCGCACGCCTCGATGTTGGAGGTCAGCACCGGCAAAGGCTCTGCCGCTGGCAGCTGCGCAGCTGCGGCCGCGACCGCGGGCATGCGGTCGGCCGTGGAGGTGTGTCCCACTTCTCGATGCCGTGATATCACGGCAAGGGGGGGTGACATTCTGTTGAAAGCGAGGTGGGCGTGCATGCAAAGCGCGTGCACTGAGTCTAAAGGGCCCTCCTACGACGAGCGCCCCCCGCTAGCCATTCAGCGATGAATCATGCGCACTCGCACTTGTGAGCCGTGGGCCTGAGCTGCTCTCTCTAAGAGCACGCACCGAGCTCAGGCACAGCTTGGTACAAAATTGGTCGGTCCTCAGGGGCTTCCCCCGGTGCCTGTCACGCACATGTAAAGGTTTTCAATCATATTGAAATTGTGGCCGGTGAGCATTTGCAACGAACGGCTCCAAACCAGGCAGGCGCAGTGCATGTGAAGGGCGTAACTTGGCGGATGGAGTTACCCTACTGCAGGACTGCTCTCCTGCGTCAAACACTCTGTGCTACCTGTTGCCCGTGAGAAGCGTTCAGGAAGGCCATCATAGCGTTGAACTTTAATCAGGCCTGGGGCATGCACCATGGCAAGGGGGAGTTGGGGGCGACAGCGCACATGGTGATTTGGCGGCTCTTCTACATTTGAGGCAGCGGGGCGCGAAGTAAGGGCGTTGCATGGCCGCGCAGACCACCGGTGGAGCAGACATACACTCCAGGTCGGACGCAAGATTCATGCTTCCATGCTCTCCAGGAATTACGGCTGCATGTGGCGCAGCGTGCGCACTGCCTGATGGGCGCATGGAGCATGCCAGGGTGCACTGCAGGCGGCCCACCCAGACCGTCAGGATGCAGGTGCACCCAATAATGCCCAACATGCACCGTGTAATCATGAGATCGGCTTTGCGGCAGCTGATTTGCAGGTACGCTTGAAACAGGGGAGATGCTGGCGGCTGGAGCAGGGTGGCAGGCAGGTGTGTGCATCTCAGCTGCAAAATGCTGGGGCACAGCGACACCCGGGAGCTTGTGGCGGCGTCACCCAGGAGCAGAGCGCAAATCGCCAGCAAGTTTCTTTGGTGTGGCAGTGTATCTGGTTTGCATAAGTTATGGGGTTTCGGCCAGAGACGGTCTGCTCATGTGTGATGAGCAGGTGCAGCATCAGCATTGTGCTGACCTTTTGGTGGACCGTCTAGATTCAAGAGCAGTGCTTGAGATGATGCAGCAGTTTGGTACGCACTGAGAATCACGGATCGTGAGAGTAGGGTTCAGGATTTGGACAAAGGAGGTGCTGCAGCTGTGCAAACCAATCACTGACAGATCCAATCCATAAGCGCACCTCCGTTGAGCAGGGTCGGCGCAGGGTCCTTGCACCACAGGTCCAGGCACCCAAAAACAAGAACCCTGAAGACGCACCATTTCCGGCAGCACGTCGCGACATGACGCAGCGCCAGTGCCACAGGCGCCGCGCCGCCCAAGCCCCCAGCAGCGAAAGAGGGGGCTTGGTGCACGGTGTGGTGGCTGCAGTGCAGGCCGATGGGCATTGCTGGCATTGTGCAATGTCTCCTCAACAGTTTACGCCACGATGAGGGCCAGGGTGTCAGCCAGCAGTCGCGCCGTGCCGACATCAGCCAGAGCCTGGCAGAGAGTCTCCTTTTCCTTGACTTCGGCAAGACCACGCAGCACATGCCTGCAGCGTGCTAGTTTACTGCACATCACGTCCACAATTATGAACAGGGCGACTCGAGCCGTGCACAGTTTCTGCACGATGTTCCGGCAGGTGCATGTCGAAAGGTCACCACTGTTGTGCAACTTGAATCGAGTGAGAACGCTCACGCATTGAGACATTGGTGAATCAACACCGTCAAATCGCACTGATTCATTGCAAACAAGCCTGATCTTGATCATTTTCAACAGCAGCTTACTCCACAACAAGCCGAGTGCGACTACACTACAGGGCATCATCTACGTGTCGATAGAGCATCACTTGCCAGTGTGGAAGCCGCAAGCTGTGCAGCCGTGCAGCTGTGGCAGCGGCACTGCAGCGCACCGACTGCAGGCCCTCAAGCACTGGCAGCAACGCACAATTGCACAAATTGCAGGCGGTGTTGGTGTAACAAAGACAAAGCGTACGTCATGCAAGTAGGGTGCAGCGGCAGGGCGGCACCCTCAGTGCGGTGGCCCAGCCCGCTTGTCAAGCGGTTGTTTTTGCGGCATCCATTCAGGACAGCAGCAGCAGCTGCTGCTGACGCAGGTGGTGGCGCTTCGAGCACATCAGCAACATCGGCGTCACGGGCGCCAACCTACACATGTCGGAGGTGCAAGCAGGAGTTCACCGCTGCAGCCAACTCGCCGCGCGCGTGCCACTTTCACCCCTGCATATACACAGGCGGCGAGATGGCCAAGGTGGGCTGCCTTACAATTCATTTCAAGGGATGCAACAAGCCAATCAGGCTTCAGGACGCAAGCCTCGGGTTTCGTTGGCTCTGTTTCACAAATCAAATCATGGAACACAGTCTGGTGCCCGCTTAAGATAACAACCCCAAATTTTGCCTCATGTGGCCCCACATCACATTCAGGCGTACGGGTTTGTCAGGCAGAGCGACGCCCCTGAGCACCAGCTGGAGGCAGTGATGGGGCGGAAAGGGCTCATAAGGTGGGCGCTGGCGGGCGCTTGTGTGTGTGTGTGTGTGTGTGTGTGTGTGTGTGTGTGTGTGTGTGTGTGTGTGTGTGTGTGTGTG
>NW_014013523.1:32449-36182 GCF_000611645.1 Monoraphidium neglectum
GTGTGTGTGTGTGTGTGTGTGTGTGTGTGTGTGTGTGTGTGTGTGTGTGTGTGTGTGTGTGTGTGTGTGTGTGTGCGTGTGCGTGCGTGGGTGCGTGCGTGCGTGCGTGCGTGCTGCGCAAGGTGCGCGCACGTGTGTGTGCGCACAGTCATCCATGCGTTCCCGGCGACATGGCAAGCCGGTGGAGGGCCCACTTAGGGCGCCGCCCAGCCTCCGCATTGCAATGGTTGGTGCGCCACGACCTGCAGTAGGGTGCCTGGGTGGCCTTTTGAGGGTGGCCCCTTGACACCCTGGGCCAAAGCTTGCAGGATGCAGCACGCTCAACTGTTCCTCTGTCTCGCCAACATATGTACTGGGTCGATCGGTTCTTCTTGTTGGTCGCATCACAAACCTCAGCGCCTGTTCGATGCTGCCATCAAATTTCTCCACTGATCCACTCGACCCCTGCGACCAGGTTTTGGGACTGCTGCGGCAACGAGGACGAGGCGGCGCCTGGCTGCTGCACGGGTTGGCACGTGTCGTTTGACAGCGACTTGAACGCAGCCAAGGGCTGGCGACAATAAATGCCAAGTGCCGCATTTAATGATGACTACAGCATGTGGGGTGGTCAGCAGCAACTCATGCACCAAAAACTGTCAGCCACACATCGGCTGACCGGTGGTTGGCTGGCCAGGCGGGAGATTACGGGGTACGTCGGCTTGCGAGACAGTGCCAGCGGGGCGGTGCCGCCAGTAGGGCTATCGTTGAATGTACCAGCAGCCCCAGCCCCCCAGCGGCACGGGCGGGCGTCTCAGCGCCGATGCACGGAGCCCTTGAGGAACGGGCAGGCGTGGCGCTATTGGGAGACGCACCTGCGTGCTTTATTGCAGCGTGTGTCCCTGTCCCAGCCGATCCCATTTGCGCCCCGGTGGTGCACCAGCGACTCACGGCTTATTAATTTTTCTTTGACACGGTATACGTTGGCACTACGAGTAAACCTGTCAAGCTCATCCAGCCAGGCCTTGCCAGATGGCGTCGCTCTGGCCCCCTCCAGCCGCCGATGTGGGCCCCATGCAACGTCACCAGCTTCTGCATCAATCCCAGAAAATGATGCATCTCCAAGGCCCCACGCATCCTCCCAGAAACTACACGCTCAGCGCTCCGTGCATGGCACCCAGGCAATCCCCTCATGTATTTTGAGAGCGCTCCTGCTTGCAGGGGCCATCATGCACGCTTTGCAGGGTGCAGTCGACCAGACAGGCCGCAGGCTCCCATCGCCGCCCACGAACTTATATGCTGGCTGGGACCCTCCTGCAGAACAGCAACCCCAGGATCAAGCACACAATCACAAGATCATTACACTGCAATATCAAGGATTGCTCACACGCAGCTCAACACCATAAGCCTGGGCCAGCATATGCCGAACGCGCTGCAACTCCTGTGACCTGCAATGTGATGGTTCGTTCGAAGGGCAACTTTGTGGCGTGTGGGTGGTGGCTTGATTCACGCGGTATGATTGCACCAAGGACCCCTCCTTGCCTCAAACCAACCAGCCGCACCATCTGAGCTCGGCCTCGACGATGGGCACCACCCCGTGCTCCGCGTACACCCCCAGCAGCTGCCGAGTAGCCGCCTCCGCAGCGTCCACGCCGCTCAGGTACTCTGGGCTCAAAAAGACCCCGCTCCAGGGGCGGAAGCGCATGCGCGCCAGCAGGCCGGCGCTGGGCAGAAAGACGGAGCCCAGCACCTCGAGCCCGCGCGGCGCCGGCGGCTCCGGTTGCGATACAGGCGGCTGCGCTTTTCCAGTTGTGGCCGCCCAGGGCTTGGCTGCTGCCAAGGAGCTTGCCCCGTTGCCAGCTAAGCCAGTCTGAGGCTGCCCGCGTCCCCGCTCGTGCCGCGACGACGAATGCTGCTGCTGCTGCTGCTGCTGCTGCTGCTGCTGCTGCTGCTGCTGCTGCTGCTGCTGCTGCTGCTGCTGCTGCTGCTGCTGCTGCTGCTGCTGCTGCTGCTGCTGCTCCCCGGACTCTCCCTGCAGCCCCTTCAACAGCTGCAGCCCGCGTCTCAAGCGGGCAATGTCTGTCCCCATCTGCATTTCATGATTGGATGGGTCGTGGGGAGCAGGCGGGCCTGTTAGCTCAGTAGGGCCAGGGCTCTGCTGCAGTGCATGCCAGCCCCGCCCAAAAAGTTGGGCATGCACAGCCCGCCTGCATACAGAACCTGGTTTCCAGATTCAATTTAGCACCTGCAGATAGACTCCAGCCACCAGCCCCGTCGCCAGCTTGCTCCTGAGCGACTCCTCCTCCTGCCGCTGCGCCCCCTCACTGGGCAGGTAAGGGTTGAATGCCACATACAGCGGTGGCCACGCCGCCGCCCGCCCCGCGCCCTTGCCAACCGCACCGCCGCCCGCCACCTCTTGACCGTTGGGACCGCGTTCGCCGCCGCCGCCCCCGGCGCGCCGCTGCCGCTTTTGCGGCGCCGGCGCGTTATCAGATGTGCCCAGGCCGCCGGCGCCCGACAGGTGGCGCAGGGCGGCGACGGTGTCGAACGCCCGCTTCTTGCCCCCGCCGCTGACCAGCAGCACGCTGGCCGCGCCGCTGCGTGCCGCGTCTGACAGGAAGCGCTCCAGGCGGGCGGCGGTGGCGCCGGGGTTCTTGCTGTAGTTGTTCTTCTGTCGGGAGCCGAGAAATGATGTCAGGGTGGGCGCGAAATAGTTGGGAGAGCATGCAAGAAAATATGTTGGGGTCAAAACTGCAGAGGCAGCTGTCGATGCACTTGCATGACTCTGGCGGTGTGTGGCTTTGGGCGGAACCTCATAATAACTGAACCTCATCTGTGCGACTGCCGAGCGCAGGGCCATCTCACCAGTGAGTAATGCAGGCAGACGTCCGCGCCTGGGCACGCAGCCCGCAGCGCAGCAAGCGCCCCCAGCAGGTCGTCCTCTGGGGCCTTGTTGACCACATTTATGCGGTCTTTGAAAACCAGGCCGTCCACCTTGAGGTCTGGCTTGAGGAACAGCTCTGTGCGCCAGCGCGCCGCCGCGCCGCCCGGGGGAAGTGGGGGCGACGGGGCGGCCGGCACGCGGCTGGGAGGGGCGGCCGCGTCTGTGGCCGCGTGCCGCAGGCTTCGTGCGACTGGCCGGGACGCCATCCCACTCTAGGAAGGCAGGGCTACGGGCACAGCGGCCAATGCACTTCTGAGGATCGCTTTGCTGTTGAAATGCGGTAGCAATCCTCTCTAAACAACGGAGAATCAGTGTTCTCGAACTAAGATCAGCATACGCAGTTGCTTCTGATGAATTGTGCGGAAGCACGTAGTTCGCAATCAATAAGATGAATAGCCGATGTCAGCCATCACTCTGTGCCATCGCAGGCAGCGGTGTCCGCAGGCGTCACCCGCCTTTTACTCATCTACCCGACCCGACCTGGCAGCAACGGCGAGTGCAGTGGTGCCTTGGTGCCGGGCCGATAGATGCCAAACATGTGAGCACATCGCAGCATCCTTGTATTCTTTTGAGCTCTCATCAGCAACAAACATTGGTTGATGTCGTGATGGGAGCGTTGCGCTCACGCCATCCGTGGCGGATGCATCAGTGTTCAACACCGCTGTGGTGGTGAGCTTGCGGCTCACTGAATTGCAGTGAAACTGCTGGATCTTGCTCTGCATAAATAGTTGTCGGATTATACATTCGGGGGCTGGGTGATGATGCGGGGTGATTCCGTGTGTGTGGCTTGTGTAATGTGGCGGGGGGTGGGGC
>NW_014013523.1:37078-43578 GCF_000611645.1 Monoraphidium neglectum
GGGGGGGGGGGAGGGGGTGGCGGCAAGCGCACGTGTCGGGGATGTCACGAGCGGCGTGGGGCAGGTGCAGCAGTACAGACGCGACTCGCAGGTCAGACGATGGGGTGCAAGTATCCGTTTGGTGTAATCCTGGGTGTGGCCGAGTGACGGTGAAGGCCGGGTGGAGGACTGTTGGCTGGTGTGCAACACGTGCTGGTGGTTAAGTTTTGAGTGTTTATACAGGCAGGTTGGGGTGGGCCTCGGAGCCCAGCGGCAGGAGCGCTGCCAGGCAGGCGAGCAGCTGGCGATGCTTGGTGTGAGAAACTGTTGGGCGGCCGTGGGCGCTGTCTTTCGTCGTCTGTTGACAAAGACATTGTTGCTGCCCGCCTCCTGTTCGTAGGCCTGGAGCTTGTGCTCGCTGCTTGCGCCGCTTGCTGCACTCACCTGGGGTTTCCCTTGGACGTTGGGGTCGGGGTAAGCCCCCAACACCCTGCACTCAACCCTGGGCTCGGGGGTGCCCCCCCCCCCTGCCCAGCCTGGTGGATTACCCAGTGACCCAAGCCATGTGCGAGTACCTCCACCAGCCAGCCGCTTGAGGCGCCCAATTTTCCTGAAATGCATATAAAGCGGACAATGCCTTGCAGGTATACACAAATCGCGTCTGTGCGGTGGTGTGGATGGTTTGAGCCTGCGAAAGGGCTCGGAGGCGTCTAAGAAAGCTCAGGACGCCGTCACCAAAATTTGATTGCAGTTAGGTGCGTGGCATAGTGGGCTCACATGGCGTCGCGTTGAGCATACGGTATAGGTCGCAGTCACATCACGCAGTGCCAGGGCGCGCTGGGCCCGCGCTGCACTTGCCAGTTCATCGCGCCCGCATTCATCCCTTTGCCCGCTGTCTTACTGGCGCACGCACAACCTCGCGTTTTGCAGCGGCGGCCGCCGCGGCGGCACGCCACGATCGCACCGTGTCAACTCCATCGGCTCAACGCAGCCCAATGGAGGCGGCCCTGCGGCAGCTGCTGTCGTGCGTCGAAAGCAGCCGCCACGACGCCGCCAACGAGGCGTTCGAGAGACTCCGACAGGAATGCCGCGCCGCCGCAGGCAGCAGCCCCACCGCGGCGGTTGAGGTGCCCGGTCAGCGCTCCTTGGACCGACTGCAGCAGCACCTGTGCTGGGCCGGCAGCAGCGCGCTGGCGACCAGCACGGATTTCCCAACGTCCTTCGCCCCCAGCCAGGCGCTGGTGCAACTGATAAAGGTGCCCGCAGTGGCGGACGCGTTCGTGACGGAGAGTCGCGTGGCCGCGCT
This sequence comes from Monoraphidium neglectum, assembly GCF_000611645.1. NCBI lineage: Eukaryota > Viridiplantae > Chlorophyta > Chlorophyceae > Sphaeropleales > Selenastraceae > Monoraphidium > Monoraphidium neglectum. The sequence continues at coordinate 38,364 of NW_014013523.1, forward strand.
GATTGACGCACTCGAGGCGCTCGGCTGCGAGGAGGGCGGCGGCGGCGGCCGCTGCGCAGGCGTTGTGGAAATGCGGCTGTGGCTGCTGAGTGGCAACCTTGCAGCCACAGCGATGCACTTGGTCATGCAAGTCAAGGGGCTCACCGGCGGCGACGGCGACGGCAACGGCGGCCCCATCACCCCCGCGCAGCTCGCCCTGGCTGGGATCATCACCCGGCCGGCTGCTGTGCGCGCGCTGCTGCGGGCGGCCCACACGCAGCTTTCATCAGAGCTTTATGCAGGGGACCCTCTGACATCGCTTGAGAGGGCGTTCGTGGTCGCAGAGCATGTGAAAGGACGTGCCGCGCCAGCCCCTCTCGCCTCGCCTTGTGAGCCGTCATCCTTCGGGTCCGACCTGTACGCCGCGGCGCGCGCGGCGTGGCGGGTCGCCGACGCCGATTGGGTCTGCGAGGCGCTGCCGCAGCTGCTGGTGCTGCGGCTGGGAGAGGCCAGGCAGCGGCCAGGGATAGGGGCCAGTGCACAAGTGCTCCGGCAGCACGCCGCCCTTTTTGTGGCCTCACGCATGGGCACTGTGGTTGGTCCCCTGATGGAAGCCCTCTCGTCGCACGCGGCCGCCATGGGCGAGGTGGCGGCGTGCATTTGCCGAAACGGTGACGTCATCCTGTTCAGGATGTCTTTAGTCATCCTGTTCAGCGCGCTTGAGGCCTGGCCGTGGGGCCACGAGGGCGCAGGCACGGCGCTTGCGGCTTGCTGCAAGCCCAACACTCTTGCGGAGCTGCTGCGCACGGCCGCCCTCCGCGGCGCCAGTGGCGGCGGGGCCGGCAGGGGAGGGTCGGACGGCGCCCCGGCAAACTTTGGGCTGTTTCCGACTTTTGCAGACGGTGGTGGTGCAGCGCAGGTGCTGGCATCAATCGCGGCCCACGAGGCGATGTTGGCACGGCAGTCTAGCATCGCCGTCGTGCCAGCAGCCGCGGCTGCCGTGGTGGCGAGCCTGCGCAATTGGCTAGCAGTAGATGGCGGGCAGATGACTTATGCAAACACGTCGAGAGTCCATCAAGTCTGTGCAATGGTGTTCAGCATCGTCGCTGGCGGCGGGGCCAACGGCGACGCATGGGCGGCCACGTTGTCACGCCTGGGAGCGCAGCATCTGCTGCGGCGCGTCGGGGTTGAGCTAGGGCCACGGACAGCCGAGTGGTCAGCGACCGCAGCAGCAGCACTTTACGCCGTCGCACACGCAGCGCACGCATCACGTCAGCAGCCGCAGCAGGAGCAGCAGCCTGCAGAAGGCAGCAGCAGCAGTGGGCTTGAGGAAGCTGAGGAGAAGCAGGTCGCCATCGCCGCCTTGCTGGAAGCGGGTGTTTACGCTGTCCCGCACCTGCTCGTGCTGGCGGCGCTGCGGCCCAGCTGGCGGCCTGGGCTTGTCCAGGCGCCTGGCATCCTGGAGCGCCTGTCGGCCGCGGCAGCCGCCCCAGACCAGAGCGAGCATAGCAAAAACGCCCTCCGCACCCTCTGCCTGCTGGCCGCGGGCGTGGCGCCGGCGAAGCGCCTGCCTGGCTTTGCGCGCACCATGCTGGAGCGGTGCGATGAGCGGCCGGCAGACGTGTGGGGCGGAGTCCCGGCGCTGGAAAGCAACGGGAGGGCCTTGGAGGAGGTGTTGGGGTGCCTTGCGGGCTGCCGCGAGGCGGACGGCATTGTGGGGGAGCGCGCTGCCCTGGCTCTTGCCCAGCTGAGGGCGGGCGAGCAGCAGCAGCAGCAGCAGCAGCAGCAGCAGCAGCAGCAGCAGCAGCAGCAGGGGCTAAGCACAGGAGCTGCAGGGGGCGCACGAGAGCAGCGCCGGCGCAGCGCGTGCGCATTCTGCGGCAGGACCGCGCGCGAAGGAGCAGAGCTGCGGCGCTGCGCGGGCTGCGGGCGCGTCACGGGGACGCGGTACTGCAGCCAGGAGTGCTGCAGGATGGACTGGGTGGTGAGGGGCCACCGCGCGGTGTGCGATGCGGCGCGGCGCAGCCAAGCTTGAATTTGACGAACATCAGGCTGGCGTATGCGCTGACGTTAAAGGTCACCGCTTGCTGGCTGATGCCTCGTTGTGGGGCACGGCTGCGCTGTAAGCACTCACAAAACAGCGCTGCACAGGAATCCATTTGCAAAGGCACGATCGTGTTGACACAGATACTGTTGCTGCCTTGCCATGTGTTTGCAGGCGTGGTGCTTGTGCTCTCGACTTGCTCACCCCGGAATTCCGGGCCATCTCCCTTGGTGTGGGCGAGCGGCAGGGAAGGCAACTGTACGTAGTCACTCAGCATCGTGTGTGCCACTTGATGGTGCACAGGGGCTGCGTTGTGACCGTCTGCCGAGCAAGATACTCTGCACACGCCTAGCATACTGCACGGGATGGTTGGTCTTTCTCCTGTCGTATCATGTCACCAGCTGTGTCCCAATTCCCCTCACCAACATTCACGCAAGGAGCGCGTGTGCACACGCGTAGCAGACGTAGCCTGCTTTTGCCCCTCCCTCCTGCTACTGTGATGCGAGCGGACCCGTTGTTCAGAATTCTGCTTTGCTTCGACCAAGTCACGCAGCATCAGTGACTGGGTGGGTCACCTTGGGGCTGCAACATGACCCCCTGCACGCCACTCTAGCAAACCCTGCATACACATAGCGGAATGACTGAGTTGTTCGATCGCCCTCCCGGCCGTATCTTGTCACGACCTGCGACTTGATTCCTCCACCAGCGTACAAACAGTTGCGCATTCGACTCGTGCACGTGGTAGCCGGCTTGGCCCCCTCTTCACTGCTACTGTACCTTGGTACTGTGCCGATTACTAGAAGAAGTATTCATCACTATCCTAACAGGATTGGATCTCAACTTGAGGAGCTGAAATTGTGTGCTTGATAGGATGCTAAAACGCGGACGTTGTGAACTTGCCTGGTCACTCGGCAGGGCATCAGTGCAACACACAGCGGCTGGCGCTTGTTGGGGCAGGAGCATGGAGGCAGATTTTGCCCCATACGGCTGTTACTTGTGTTAGCGCCCAAGCTACCCCCCTCAAGACCACGGGGCTGGGGGGACAGTGGGGGCATGACAAGGCGTTGGTCGCGTCAGCCCGAATTGCGGGGGCATGGTGCACACCGCCGCGCCCTGATCAAAGCGCAGCGTCATCAACTTGCCATACTTCGGTTTCGACTGGATTTCTCAAAGCGCTTCGAGCGTGCTATCTCGCAAGCGCTGTATACCGGAGAGGGGGATGCGGGCAACAACTGCCGGCCTGGCCCCTGCGAGGGGCCCGGCGAGGCCCCCGCTGCCAAGACGATTCGTTACTGCTTCGAAAAAGCTTTCAAGCGGTGCCAGCCTCGAAAGCAATGTCGGGCAGCAACAGAGATCTCACCGGCTGCAGGTGAGTACCGGATCAATGAACAATGGGCCAGCTGCCGCTGCCAAGCTGCGGCAAAGAATGGAGCATTGGCCGAGCACCGTGCGGAATACATCTGTGCTGCCCCTGCAGGCGCAGAGGAACCCGGGCGTCGAAGACGCTGGCGCCGCTGACTCTGCGCCCCTAAAGCGCGCGGCGCAGGTGGGTGCGACGCATCGACACATTGCAGCAGCGGGCCCTCAGGGCATAAAGTGATGATGACACCACCTCTCGCATACCGCCAGCATGGCTTTCCAACTCGACCAGTGCCCGTGCATCGTGCGCCGTGCTCTGTGTGCAACGAGCATGCCGCACCAGCCCTACAGCAGCAACGCATCCACGATACGTGGCGCGCATGCCGCATGATGAAATGCATACAGAGCATCCCCACACGCTGCCGCAGCTGCCACGCCCACCGGCGACCCCCGCGCCCCCCCCCGTAATGCCCGCCTCCCTCTGGCGAGCAGGTGGCGCTGCTGGTGCCCCTCTTTCTTCTCACGGTGCTGGACCGCCCTGCCCACGCGTGCCGACTTGGCCGCTTCTTTGGATGGAGAAAGAAGGTGCGCACCGGCCTCGCTGCACCCCGTGCCGCAGCATCTCCCGCCGGCCATGGCGCCGCGATTTGCGCCCGCTGCGCGCTCTCGTCGCTGCCGGCGGTTTTGTTTGCCATGCTTTTTGCACTCTGCACGCCGGGCCCTGCCGCCAGCCGCCCGCTTCCACGCACCGCCGTCTGCAACACGCCTGTCCACCGAGGCCCGCTTCAAATCAACACACGCCTCCGCCACCGCATCAAGCGCCACTTGCTGCCTCTCATCCCCTTCCTTCCTGCCGTGCTACCGTGTTGCCGTGCATCTCAACCCCAACCCCCCTAAAACTTGCCAAGCAGGAGCCCGAGGCTCGTGTGGTGGCGCGCGCCTCAAAGTCCTCCCTCGAAACGGCCTATGCCGTAACCTCGGACACACTCCGCCGCGACGAGGTCCGAGGCGGCCTCGCCGCCGCCGCGGGGCTCGCGGCGCTGTCGCTGCTGCTGGGGGCGGCCGCCAAGGAGGAGGCTGCCGAGGGCGGCGGGAAGCAGGGTTACGCGGCCGGGGCGGCGGCCGCAGGCGCCGGGTCGCTGCTGGTTGCGCTCGCTACAGGGGGCCTGGTGGTGCCCTTCATCCTTGACAGCCAATACGGGGACGTGACCGGCCGCGGCGCGCTCAACACAAGGGAGGTGGGCGGGCACTCGCGCGGACGCTGCAAACAGCCACGGGGCGCCAGCCCCAGGGCTGGGCGCCGCCGCATGGCTATTGAGCTGCGGGAGGATGGCTGCACGGAAACGGTTGGTGGGGGCGGCGGTGCACCCTGCAGCCGGGATCATCACCATTACTGTGTCCACGCGCAAGCAGCGCCGCACCGACTTACCATCAGCAGTGCTGCGTTTCGCGAGCCTCACGCGTGCACGACCCGTCCCTTGAGCCCTGACCACGTTTTGAAATATCGTCCCCCCCTCCGCAGCCGAGCGCGGCCGCGCGCCTCCCGAAGCCCGTCGGCTCCGCTGCCGGCGCGCTCGGCGCCGCCATTTTCGACGCCAACTCAGCGATTGTCGCGCAGGCGCGGCCGCTGCTCGCGCTGCTGCTGGAGACCTCCGACTCCGTCGCCGCCGCTGCGCGCCCCGCACGCGCGCGGCTGGCCGCCGGGCTTGAGCGCGAGGACGTGCGGCAGGGGCTGTCGGTGGCGGCAGCGCTGGTCACGATCGCGACGATCTTTTGGGGCAGCGAGCGCCGGCAGGACGCGCGCGAGCGCCGCAACGCGGCCGGCGCGGGCGG
>NW_014013522.1:0-42234 GCF_000611645.1 Monoraphidium neglectum
CACCAGCGCCGCCGCCGGCGCAGCCGCCGCCGCCGCCGCCGGCAGTCAAGCCGCCGGCGCCCGTCGGGCCTGGCACGACGCCGGGCCCCGGCCCGGGGCCCAGCTCGAGCCCTAACCCAAAGCCCCCGCAGTCGCTGCCGTCGCCGCCGCCAGCGCCGCCGCCGCTGCTGGCGCTGCAGCTGAAGAACCTCACTGTGACACGGCCGCCGCCTGCCGCCGCCGCGTCCGCCGGTTACGCGTGGTCGGTCAAGGTCGTGCCAGACAAGCAGATGGTCAAAGTGCGGTACAACGGCACCGCATCCGTCCGGTATCGGGTGAAGTACGCCCGCGCGTACGCGGGCAACGCGACGAACCGCAGCCAGGCGGCGCTGGCTGGGCGCGTTCTGGTGACAAACAACGGATTGTCAGCCGCGCAGGTCGCGGGCGGCTTGGTGCGGCTGTTTGCGGTCGTCGCCGGGGACGCGGCGGGCGGGAGGCCGTCGAGCGACACCGAGATCGGCACCGCGGCGTGCCTGGTGCCAACCGCCGGCGTTGCCGGGGCGGGCGGCAGCGTGGCGTGCGCCTTTGATGGCGTCCCGCTGCCGCCAGGCACCAGCAAAGTGTATGCGCGCGCGGACATAGAGGCCGGCCCCTTCTTCAGCGACCCCGCGACGCCGCCCGCCCCCAGCGGCGGTGCGCCGCCCCCTGCGCCCGGCGATTGCGCGGCGGCCGGCGACGCGTTCTTTGAGCCGCAGCAGGACGGGCCGTCGGGGCTCGTCACGCCGTCGGGCGTCGCGCCGGCCGGGGCAGCAGTCAAGGCGCAGGGGACGTCAAAGTATCTCGGCAAGGCGCCGGACGCTTTGGGACCCCCTCAAAAGATCTGCGGCGACGGCGCCACGTTTGAGTACACCGCGTCGTTCGGTCCGTTTTCGCCGGCGGACTGCGGAACGTACGCGGTGAGCAGAGCCTGCGGCGGGTGGGCAGGGAGGCAGGGAGGGCAAGCAAGGGCGTTGCGTTGTTGAGGCGGAGGGCTGTGAAAGGGTGCCGCGGCGTCAGCTTTCACAGACAAAGCGTTTTTTGGCCCGTGGGTGTCCATCCGTGCGGAGTAGGAAGTCTGGGCCGTTTGTGCTCTCGTCGACCTCCATCCCCTGTCTCCCAGAGATAGCTCCCCTGTTTTCCCAGCAACAACTTCACGTGCATGCACCTATTCAATCATCAATGCCTCATGTCTCACCCTGCCCTGACACATACACTGTGTCTCTCTCACAAACACGCACGCACGCACGGGTGTACACACACACACTCACAAATGGTGTTCACACGCACGCACGCACCACCATCCAAAACCCCATCATCCCAGGCCGTCAACCTCGCGACAGCGCAGCGCGTGCTGGCCAGCGGCGCCCTCGAGCCCGACAACGCAGCCGCCTCGGACCTCGGAATCCTCAAAATCGTCGTCGATGGCTGCCCCGGGCGCGCACCCACGGCTGCGCTGGATGCCCCGAGGCTGGTGGTCGTCCAGGAGCACGCGTGGGCGATGGAGGGGGCGGCGGCGCCCTCGACGCTGCTCGTCCGGCCGGGGCCGGGCGCGGCGTCGGCGAACATCACGATCAAGGTGAGGCTGCCTCGGCGCTGCAGCCGTGTAGCTGCGCTTTCTGTTTGCTGCTTCCATTTTCAACCTCAAATTGCAACAGCAGGTAGCAATCTGCCGCGCCCAAGCATGTGTGTACAGTTTGATGCTTGCCCCAAGTACCCCTCTTGCCGAGCGCACCCGGCTGCAAGATGCGAGCCGTTGCACACGCCTCTACTGACCGGCATTCACATTGAACGACCTTCCTGCACTGCCAAACCCCCTCCTTCAACCCCCTACCACCCAGTCCCTCCTCTCCCACCCTTGATGCACCCAGTCAAAGCGCGGCCCTGCCAGGCCACCTACCCCACTTCTCCCCCACACCACACTGCCCACTCGCCCTGCAAAACCTGCCCCTCTCGAAACTCACCGTTGGATTGTGCACCCCCCTGCCGTATCCCCGCCAGGCCAAGCGCACCCTGCTGGGGAAGCTCTACGAGCTCTCTGGCAGCGTGGTGGTGCGGAATCCAACGCGCAGCAGCTGGCGGCTCGGGGACGTGCGGTTGGAAGCCGTGCGGCCGGGGGAGATCAGAACAGTGCTGTCACAAAGCGCCAGGTGCGTGGACATGCATTGTAATCGCTCTGTTTTGGACTGACTGTCACAGGGTCTGCGGCTGTAGCAACGAGTAGGTGTGGTTGCATTGCAGATATGGGGCCAGGGGCAGCGGCGATCCAGGTGGGTGATTGTGGCGTGCCTTTTTATAAGCATGCAACAGTCCTCAGCACTGATGTGGCCCACAGAACGCACTCACAGCTTGGTGCAGAGCCCCAAGCAGCTGGCCCATCCCCGCCTCGCCATGATCGAACCCTCGCGCATCCACATCGGCGCACCACGCAGCTGCCCTACGGACGACAATGGTGACATCATCCTGGCGCCAGCTGGCGCGTCTGGCAGCACGGTCACCTGCAGTTACGTATTCCAAGTCAACACGCCCGTCGCCGGCGTGCTGACAGCTGTCGTCGTGATTGCTGACGAGATCAAGCCTGCAAAGGCTGGCGGCAGCAGCAGCGGCGGGAGCGGCGGCGACAATGCGGCGCGCGCCGTGCGTGCGGCGGCGCCGCAGGCGTTCACGTTTCTGAGCGACGGCCTGCCGCGGCGCAGCAACGGGGAGTGCGCGTCGCTGTTTGGCGGGTTTGCCAAGTCCACGTGGAACTCGAACGCGACGGCTGCGGCGGCGTCGGGGGCGTTGATCGAGCCGAATGCCACCAGCGGCAGCAGGGTGCCACCATACGAGGGGCCGGGGCAGCAGCTGTGCCAGGAGCAGAACGCGCTGACGTTTCAGGCATCTTACAAGTCGTTGAGCGACCGCAAATGCAACAGATACAAGGTGGGTGCTGGGTGGAAGTCCAGGCCCTGAGTGCTGGTTTTGCCAAGGCTTTGCAGCGGGATTGCCTGGCACCTCAGTTCTGTGCCAGCGCACGCAACCTGCGAGTGACACGGAATCAAGCTTGTGGCGCTTGGTTCATGCGTAATGATGCACTATTCATCTTTTTACATGCCACCCACGCACCCCTCCCACCCTAACGCACCCGCTCACTGATCCCGCAACAGACCGTTTACACGGCAACCCTGTCCCCTGCCACCGCCGGCCGCGGCGAGGACCCTGTGGAGATCATCAAAGACCTAACCTTGGACGTGCTCCTCGCCGGCTGCCCGCCAACCTCGGACCAGCCGACACTGGCGATCCAGCGGCTGGCGCCATCTGGGTCGATCGCTTACTCATGGAAGGCTGCCTTGGCGGTTGTCGGAACACCCAGCAGCATCAGCGACGCCCAGCTCGCCTCGTCGCCGATGCCAGGGCCGATCAGTCAGGATCAGGCCGTGCAGCAGCTTCTGCAGGCCCTGGCGCGCCAGCAGGCGCCGCAGGGCCAGGCGCGAGGCGCTGGGACCGCCACCCTGGCGTCGACTGACAGCGGCCGCTCATTGCGTCTGCTGCCGCCTGCCGGCGCGGGCGCGGTTGGCGATGCTGGCGGCGACGGGGAGATGCAACGGTTGCTGATCTCACTGGCAGACGAGCAGGCGGTTGCGCTGGCGCCACAGTCGACGCAGCAGCTGGGAGCCGCACACCAGCAGGCGCAGCAAGCGCAGTTGCTTATGCAGGGACCTCGCAGGCGAGCGTTTAGGTTTTATCCAAGCCGATTTGTGGCAACCGGGCGCAAACTCAGGAGCAGCAGCAGCGGCAGTAGTAGCAGCACTGGCGTTGGTGGCAGCAGTGCCATCCACGGTGCTGGCGGCAGCGGCAGTCACAGAGGACTCAAGGTTGCGGCGCAGCTGCTGAATCTGACTACGCAACAACAGATCCCGCTGTACCATGCACAGGCGGGTGCGGCATGGAGTGGACTTCACGCCCCCAGGGTGCTGCTGCAGGACGGCGCGCAGGACGAGGCTGGGCCGAGCAATTCGCTCCCCTTCCCGCTCGGCCGCGCGAAGGCGGTCGCTGTGCAAGCGAAGTTCATGCGGGACGTCGTGAGCCAGGAGTGGCGTTTGGGTGGCGCCATCCAAATCTCGAGCCCCAAGCCGGCACCCACGCAGGCTGGCTGGCCGTCCGTCGTGCTCATATTTGCAAGCGGCGCCAGCGCCCGCGTTCTGGCCAACTGCCCGCCTTCTGCGACCGCGCCCGGCGGGCGCGGGCTGCTGCTGCCGGCGGCGCCCGGGAAGGTGACCTGCAGCTGGCAGCTGGCCAAGCCGCAGCCTGGGCCGTTGGAAGGCCAGGCGGTCGCCATGCTCGACGGCGCGTCGCCCGCCGCGATGAGCCAGATCACGCCTTTTACCTCGGACGGGGCGAGGCCAGACACCCTCGGCGCCTGCGCGGCGGTGTCGGCCTCGTGGGCCCTGGAGGGCCTACCAGGTGGCGGCGGCGGCGGCAGCAGCGGCGGCGGCGGCGCCAGTGGCAGTGCAGATGCCTTGCTGAAGGTGGCGACGAGCGGGGGCGCCCCGCCGGCGCAAGGGGCGGAGGTGTGCGAAAGCAAGGTGTATACCTGGACGCTGCAGCTGGGGCCGTTCAAGGAGGCGCAGTGCGCGGCCGCGGCGGCGGGCGCGCTCAAACTGGCGGGTTCGGCCGCCGCGCAGCCGCTGACAGGGCGGACGCCCAAGGCGGCCGCTGCGGCCACGGCGCGCGTGGCGTTGACTGGGTGCCCGACGGCCAAGGTGGCGGGCTAGGCAGCTGCTCCGGCTCGCCGCCGTGTGGCTGCCAGGTGTTTGTTGTGGCTGGTGGCACCACGCCAGGAAAGCTGGCTGGCGTTTGCATCTGTTTGTTGGAATTGCATAACAATCTGGGAAGGGGTGAGGTCCTTTCGCCCCAGCCCCCAGTACCTGGTCGTTGAATGACAAATGCCTGTCGCTGCCACACATCTAGACCGGCCCTTGGCCGCGCGTACAGCACCCACGCCCCGCTGGCCGGCGGCCGCTGCCACTGAGTTGGCAGGCGTGGCGTCCAGCGGCGGTGCCCGAACGCCGCCCAGCTTCCACGTTTCAAGAATGCCCCTGCCAGCGGAGTGGCCAAGTGACGTCATCACTGGCACTTTGCCTCGGCTGAGAAGTGTGTGTGGCTGTGTGTGCGTGTGAATTGTGTGTGTCATACACGCAATGTGTGTATATGTGTGCTTCTTTTTGTGTGGAATCCCCTGGTCAAGCCATGTCATTGCTGCCAGGCGTGCGCTGTTTCTTGTGATGCCCGTTTCAGTGCATCACCACATGTTAGTTTGCATACCATATATTGCATTACAGAATGATATTGCAATGGCATCAGTGAACCGGAGGTCCTGTTGCACCACCGCGGCGTGATTGTGCTATGTAGTATGCAAGGCCTCCATCAAGCCAACCTCAAGTGGGGATTGCCATGGAGTGGAGAAAGCTACTCGAACTTTGCGTGTCCATTGAAAACACAATGAAAGGACGAGGCACTACATGCCCACAGATTACAATATTTCGTTGTCGACTTGCTGTAAACATATTGAGGTTCAGCTGTTGATGCGGACCAGGGATTTTTGATGGCAGGGGCAGCAGCTTGCAGAGGGCGTCCAGCAGTCCAAGAAAGGCGCTGACCAGACACGACCTGCTGCAAGGCACACGGTGACGGCGCGTTGCCAATGCAGGGTAGAGACGATGCTTCTAAGGGCAAGAGTACACTTGATGTCGTCGAGCGCGTCAAATTGAATGGCGCATATCATTGCCATCTGGCACCGAGTGTGTATGCATACGTTATGGAACCCTGCCGTGTACACATGTGATCTCATAAGCAGCACTTGTATGTGGTCGCGAAAAGCGTCCACTGCGTTGCGTGGGACCCGTGGCGCCCCCAGCAAAGCCAGGCTGGAACCTACATCCCGCTCCAGCCCTGAGGAAATACGAGGTTTTTGCACGCCGCTGCGCCAGACCCCAACCTCCTGGTGTTCTCCGCCCCGACTAGGAAGGATGGATTTTTGCCACCCATTCGCCAGGATACCCAGCAGGCCACACTACATTGTGTCTTACGGTCCGTCTGGCCGCCATTCAAATCACGGTCAAGTTGTAGAATGGGAGGAAGGATGACAGGGGGATCCCGCCACCGTTGTAGTGAGCGCTGTGCCTGCGAGCGCGGGCCAAAAATGCGGTGGTTCATACATTGAGGATAACATGTGCACTCATGATGATGACTGATTGTCTGAATGGTCTGGACCCTCGCTACCACTGCCGCGCCCCTGCAACCTGCGGCTGCGCATATCGGCGGAGTCAACCATGCATGCGTGTCTGCTGCCCCTGCTGAAACGTTTCCAGCATGCGTTGTCATGTCAAATGTGCTCAGCCCGTCTCATGCCCCCACAGCGCACAAGGTCACCTGGCTGGGAGCATCCACCCGCGTTCAAGCATCATCATGGCAGAAAAAGTTGAGGCGGAGTTGCCCATGAACCTGGCCGCCGCAAGCCCAAGGTGGAACCCGACCTGCATCATGACGTCATTATGATGTCATGATAGAAGAGGGCAAGCCGGGCTGTGACTGCAGTGACGAGGATGGCAGAGCAGGCACATACAAGGGTCTATCGTTAAGAGCTGTAAAAAGCGGGTCAAGCGTACTCAATTGTGTAAAAAGCTCCGACCCCCCCGGGGCTGGTGACTGGTCAGAGGCCACGTCTTCCCTGCCGCTTTCCCCTCGCCGCCCGGCGGTCGCGGATGACAAAGCATGACGTCATCCATCCTCTCACCAGCGCGCCCTCCCCGCGCCTGAGCCGCTCCCCCGTCCCCGCCAGCTGGCTGCCAACGATGACGCGGGAATAATTGTGGGCGCCGATGGACGCCAGGGCAGCGCTGAGGGCCTCGGGTACGGCGTGGGAGAATGACGTCACCACCACCAGCGGCACCTGCGCGGGTCGGGGTGCACACAAAGCGAGGAGATATGTGGGTGGTGCCGCAGGGGTGAGGGCAGCGCGGCGCGGTTCATCTGTTGAGGCCGAGGCAGCGACGGCGCACACCGACATCGCAGGCTGTCACCATGAACACGAGACCAGCCATTTACGCACAAGCACTATTGCTGCTCCGCCTGATGCAGGTCAGCAATAGCAAGGAACAGACGATCTGGCACGCTCCACTACATAACCATGCGCTTTTGTGCTTCCCTCACGCGGAAGGAAACACACCCGCCGCTCCCCATCCGCATGCCCGCACGGCCGCCGGCCTGCCGCAGCCGGCCATGCAGCACAGCCCCTACCGACCTCAGTCTCAAATCCATGCTCCCGCAGCTTCTTTCCGACCGTGTCTGTGTTGTTCGCGCAGTTGTCGCGCCCTGCAGCCGGGTCCTGCCACTCTGCGCAGTGCGCGAACCAGTCCCTCTCCAGGCGCAGGTGCAGCAGGTTGAAGTGCGGGGCCAAATTTCGCGCCGCTGGTCGCTTTCGGATCAAACGCCTGGTCTTGCTGCCGCGTGGCGATGCAGAATACGCTGCGCCACCGCCGCCGCCGCCGGCCAACGCGGCGAGACGCGCCAGCCGCGCGTGAATGATGGGCGCCAGGCGCCCGCGAGACGGCTGCAGCGCACGGGCCGCGGCGACGACCGGGCCGCGGTGGCGGGAGAGGAGCGCGGCCGGGGCACGGAGGCCGGGGCAGTGCAGCCTTGGGGGATTAAAATGATCACCGGCCAGGGACGGGAAGTTGCAAGGGTTGAAGGAAGGGGTTGCCTGGCGCCAATCGTCAATGAAGGGCGCGCATTCCTCCAGTAAAGTTGTCCTCCCGGACAGACTTTCCAAGGCAGCTCGAGCAGAGTCGCAAGGACACGTGCTGGGCAGAGCGCCCAGGTCAGCCTTGCCTGATGCCGAGCGTACCGTCAGCAACGCACGCTTTGCTTGCTACCCTTCTGCATCCAGTTGCCCCAGGCACCCAAAATATACCCTTGCACGCACACCTGACATGCTGGTCGGCGCGCCGCGCCAGCAGCGCCCGCGCCATGCCGTCGTCCGCGCTCGTGAACGCGTCTGTCGGGATAATAGCGACGTGCGGCGGGTGGGCCATCGACCAGCCGGGCGGGAGCGCCCCCACCCCCGCCGTGCGGAGGGCAGACAGAAAGGGCTCGACTTCGAACCAATCCCTGCAGCGGTGGGGCGAAGAATTTGACTTGACGAGGTTGAGCAGTAATAAACGAGCACACAAAATAAACATGGGCCTGCCACAAGCCCTGCCGGACTGGGCTGTGACCAGTGCCGTGCATTCCAACTGTCGCAACGGGATGCGCTGCGTGCGGCGGCCGCGCACCCAAAGGGCACAGTGGGTGCGTCCCGAGCAGTGAGCCCTTGAGACGAGTTCACCATTCCCGCCAGAAGAAAGTCCGGCAGCACCAAGCTGCGGTTCGACTCTGCTGCGAGCGCGACACCTGCACGCATGGAGGCGGCCGGGGTTGAGGGAGGGGGGGGGGGTGGGTCGGATACGTGGGGAGGGATGCTGCCAGGGGGATGCGCTGTAGCAGGGCCTCATCGTGGCAGGAAATGTGAGCATGAGGAGGCGGGAGAAGAAGAAGGTCGCGGGTGTTCTGCTGGGGCTTTAGTTTCAACACTCTGACCCATCAAGGACCCGCTTGCATGCATGTGCATACGGGCAACGCATTTGACCTTTGGGCACCTGTCAGCAAGGAGATCTTCTGGTTGGTGAAGCCATTGCATACCTGACGCCGCAAACAGAGGGATCGGCAGCGGGACCAGCGCCCGTATTGCCGCGAGGGTGGCAGCCGACAAGGGAGCATCGTGATTCCACCCAGATTGACCTGGCCCTCTGTCGCCCCTGCATGCAACGAGGTCCGCACATCACATTATCCCACATGACACCATACCATAGAGCACGCATGCGTATTCCTTCCCGTGACTCACCTCAATCTGCAGCGTCCGCACCTCCGGCCCCGGCTCTGTAGCTGCCCCGTGCCTGGCGTCGCCTGAGCTGCAGAGCTCGCCACGCCCGCCAGTGAAATGCGCTTCGTCTCCTCCCCTTTGAATGCAGCTGCTGGGGTGTGTGTTGCTTTCACGGCCCTCGTGGAAGCGGCATACCAGGTGGCAGGCACTCCAGGTCAGCAGCATCGAAATGGCAACGGCCGTGCCAACCAGCTTGATCTATTGATAGGGTTTGCAATCAAGCGGGTGTCGATCGGATTAAGGGGAAGGTGGCAATCATCACAGTTTGTTTGGCTTCAATGGGCGGCGACAGCGCACGGGTCCAAACAGGGCTGGCATGCGAGGGCGCCCAGCGGGGCGCGGGCGCGACGGCGAGCGCCGGGCGGGCGTTGCTGCACCCCACCTTTGAGCGAAGCCGCTCCTGGCCGTGAGGCAGCGGCGGGGACGCCTTGTCACAGAGCTACACGTATACAGGCTTCGACGCCATGGCCTTGTTTCAGGGTGCTGTTGGCTGGGCAGCTGCAGCTGCAGCAGCCGCCAAGAGGTGTTGCGGCGGTTGTGCCGGCGGCGTTGCACGACGGCGGCAGCCTGCCTGGGGCTTGGAGTTCGCTATGTCAATGTGATCAGGTGGTATGCTGCTGACAGTGGCAATTCAGCTGTAGGAGGTGAGCGCTGCGGGCACCTTCAGTGACGAGCGCCGAGCAGCACGCCGTACGACAGAGGGGTGCGTTGTAAGACAGCACAAGTCACGGGCTTGTGCAGGCCCAACTCTATTCACGCATACAAATATTTTGTTCAGCCGCCGAAAGTCGTGCGGGGACATCTGACGGAAGCGAAACTCCTGACAGTGATCTCCCGCGTGTCACATCTATTAGAGATTCCATCCTCTACGACAGCGATCAATGGCATGAGACGTGGCATACGAACTCCTTCTGTTTCAGCCCGGCGTTCTCCAAAAAGGCAGCGACACGCCCATGCGCTTTGCACGCTCTGCAGCAGCTTGAGCTAAGTGACGCGCCCCAGTTGGCTGCAAAGTGCATGAGCGGCGGCAGGGGCCAGGCCACACGGTGTGGCCGCAGCACTAGCAAGTCAATGAGACACGTAACAGATATGTGGTTCAGCGACACCTGCTTGCATTTCAAACGACGACTCATAGGTTTTGAACAAATAAACGGGCCAAGCGATACTGCCAGACGCCTGTGAAACTATTCAGCCCCGTGCACTGTTCAGTAACTGGCTGCCTTCTTTGCTTCAGTGATGACAGTAATATGGTTCGCATCCTTACAGCAGAAGCAACATCACTACGCGGCGCGACAAGTTGAAGCGCAGATCACCAGGTCAAAGGCAGCTTGCTGCGGTCAAACGCACCCCCAGCTCCACTGCCCCTGGCATCCCCTGCCGCCTCAAGAATCTTCTCCACGCTCATCAGCCGTGCCGCGTGCGGCCCAAAACCGCCCTGCACTGACGCATCCCCACGCGCAGCCGCCGCCGCCGCGCTGCCTGCCGCAAGGAGCGTCCCCCGACGCTGACCTGCGTTCTCCCCCTCACCACCCTTCGCCGCTGCCGCCCCTGATGCCGTCGCCGCAGCGACCCCGCTCGCCGCCTCGCCTCCAGGCGCGCCCCCCGTCTCGATCAGCTTTAGCAGAAGCTGAGTCAGCTTGAGGTCAAACGGGTCCTCACTGGTCAAACCAGCGGCGGCGGCTGCCGCGGCGGCGGACGGGCGTGTCGTGCGGCGGTAGTACTCTGACAGCTCAGCCGCCGCCTCGTCGAACAGGCCCGCATGGAGATACAAGACCCCCAAATCACGCCTGCGACGGCGCAGGTCAAAAATCATGTGATGTTGCTGTGGATGTTGAAAAGAAACGCTGACGCTCATTTGAACGCGCAGGCCATTCCGGCAAAGATTTAGGAACCTCCACTGGTCCCTTCTGCCACAAGCATGCCCCCCTTTCCCATCGCAGCGCTTCCTTGCCCCAATTACCATCAACATGCGCCAGCAACACACACCTCCACAACCACACACACCCATGCGCACCTCTCCCGCGGCTGCTCGTCCCCCGCCAGCATCACCAAGCGCTCGCACGCCGCGACGCAGCGCCGCAGGTCGCCGGCGCCGGGGCTGGTCCAGATGCCGCGCTGCAGGCGGTGCGCCGCCGTCGCGCTGATGGCGCGGACCTGCGTGTTCACAAGTGCATTGCATGTGTGTTCGTGTGTGTGGGTGTCCTCCTGAGGAGGGGCTAGGATGACCTTGTCAGGATTGTCAAGGGGATACGCTGACCAGTGTTCAAGTGTGCGGATGCCACGGTCATAACACAGACCTTGAAACGGAGCTCGCAAGAGGCGGGGTGCATCAAGCCGAACCGCATTGACGAGGTTGTGTGAGGCGGGAGCATTAACGATGTTGCATGCGGGGGGCCTGACGCATGCAAGGGCTTGCCGTGTCGCACAGCCAGGCCCAATTGGCAGCCCTGAGCCAGCAAAGCACACGCATGGGCGCGCGCGCACTCTTCCATGCACCCACCTCTGCCGTGACCTCCTCGCTGCCCAGAGCAGACTTCGCCGCGCCTCTGAAGCCGCCTGCACAGTAGGTGCACAGGTGGGGAGGGATGAACCAACATGGCGTGAGCAGGTGGGACAGGGCCTCGTGCCAGGACAGCAGGGAGGGCTGTGCCGCTGTGTTTTACACCTAGGGACTGTCATATGCAAAGCAGCGGAGTGTGGGGCCGAACCTGTCTGTTGCTCCCATACAAATTTACAGGTGGCTCACCGTGCGAGCAATGCTGGGTGTCAATAGAGGTGTCCCACTGAAACGGCCAGTAGGCGCGCTTCAGATGGCGCAGCAACTCGACCAGCGCCTGTGGTTGTGTGTGTATGAGTGTGGGGGGGTGTCGGGAAACAAGATTGAGGTGTGGGCCAGTTGTGACATGAAGTCAGAGTCATGATGTTTGGTGCGAACTAAAAAGGCCGGTTGATGCCCCACACACCTCGTTTATGCAAGCCCCATGTGTGGCGCGCCCAGCACGCGCATACACGTCTCGAGTGTGTTGATTATGAGTTGGCCAGGAGACCCAAGCGCATACACAACCTCTGACAACCTCACCTCGCTGCTGCAGGCGTTCAGGGTAATGCCGCCCGTCCCAGCACCCAGCACCATGTGCCGCGGCAGGTGGGGCAGAGCGTAGGCGCGCGGGAGGCCCGCCCAGCCGGGCGGCGGCGAGACGGCAGCGGCGACGGTGATGTCACCAGAAACTAGCAGCTGCTGCAGCACCTGCTCATGGGGTGGGATGCATAGCCACAACTCAAACAAACAAGAGATCGGAGCTACAGGATCTGCCAACATACAGCATCAGGAGGTTCTCAGTTCAGCCGGCCCTGTTTGCATGGCGCGTGGCCGTCCGCAGCAGCATCATCCCACACAGTCCTGGTATCCTCTACAAACCAGCAACACCTGCCCACGTTCCCCTAATTGGACAAAGCCCCTCAAACAAAAGAACACCCACCTCGTGAAGTATGATAGCTAGGGCAGCAGGGTGGCCGACGCGCCGCACGAGCACCTGCGCAGGTGACGGGCATGGCGCAGAGACGCGACGATGTTTCGGGACGCAACGTCAACCCCGCGTTGCGAAGCGCACAGCTGCAAACCAGGCACACAACCTGCGAGGAGGATCTAAGAGCAGCATCTCAAATCCCAAATTCTACTGAGCAAGAGATTGACCAACCAACCAGCAAACAAACCAATTACTCAACCGACCGCGGGTATCAAAGCTCGCTTTGCAAATCACATTGACTTGACGCACGCGCACCTCGTTCAAATACGCCGGCTGCGCGCTCTCGTGCGTCCCCGGATGCGTCAGCAGAGCCCGTGCCGGCAGCGCGCTGCGGCCGCACCGCGCCAGCCGCAGCCGCTGCTGCCCGAACAGCGCCGCCTCCACGGCTCCGACAGCCTCTGAGGGCGGCAGCGCGGCCAGGCCGCCGCCACCGCCGCTGGTGTTGCTGCCACTGCCGTTGCTGCTGCCGCTGGGGTCCGTGCTACTGGAAGCCAAGGGGACGGCGCGATGCTGAGTCGCGATCTCATCCGCTAGCTGTTTGATGCGCTGCATGTAGGAACTCACTGGGAATGCCACCGTGGACGACGATGCTGCAGATGCAATGGGCCGAAGAGGCCACGGGCGGCGGCGGGAAGGCGTGTGCACAAGATTGTCTCAGCTAGATGGTACCAAGACACATGAACGCACGTCCCATCAGCGGTGCGGCATCAGCGCGGATGAATGGGACCCATGGGATGCAGTGGGTGAGGGACCCCTGCTGCGCATACCCAATCCGACCATTCTGCCGATATGGCAGCAGGCAGGGGCGACCCCCACCTATGGCATCGTCCTCAGCCGCAACCTGCAGCGCAGCTTCCGCTAGGTTGATACCCGCCTCGCCGCGCGCCACGTTGCGCGCAAACGCAAGCCGCGCCTCTGCTGCCAGCTGCTCTGAAAAGTCGAGCCTGATGGGAGGTGGTTGCATCAGAGTGCAGTGGAGAGCCATAGCACGGGGTGCCACCGTATACGAGAGTGTCACAGACATCGTTGCAAGGGGGGCTGGGGCTGTCATGCTCCGCTGCACTGACGTGCAGCTCAGCGTTCGAGCGCGTTGGCAAATGGCACTATGTGGTTGTGTAGGTGCTCACCTGCGGTACCGCGAATCCATGCCCTCAACATCTGGCCGCTCCCGTGGTGCGCGCACTTCCGCGCTTGTGTGCGCGATAGCTGCCTGCTCTGGGTGGCGC
Source organism: Monoraphidium neglectum (assembly GCF_000611645.1). Classification (NCBI taxonomy): domain Eukaryota; kingdom Viridiplantae; phylum Chlorophyta; class Chlorophyceae; order Sphaeropleales; family Selenastraceae; genus Monoraphidium; species Monoraphidium neglectum. The sequence continues at coordinate 13,728 of NW_014013522.1, forward strand.
CCGCCAGCGCTGCACGCGACGCATGGCGCCGCCTGCTTCGGGCGTCGCAAGCCGGCACCGCACATGGGCCCGCGACTGTAGCAAGCTGGCGCATATGCACTTGATGCATTCATGTTTGCATGCAGCAGAGCTGATCCACAAAGACCGAGCCAATGGTGACGCTGGTGACGATGTGTGCAAAGGCTAATTGATCGTTTCCGGTGGCTGCGCTTCGAATTGGAGTTAGTTGGCCGTGTAGGGGCAGGAAGAATGCCAGACGGTGACAAAGCTAGTTTTAGTAACTCTTCACCGTTCCTGATGGCAGCGGCTGCTCGCTAGCCGTGCTCATATATCTGCTTCAACTCCTGACATTTTAGTATTTGGTTGGTTGTTTGCATTTGAACGACGCTGATCTCGGCGATCCTGGCGTGTCGTGCGCGAACAACAACGACAGCTAGCTGAGCCCTCTTGGTGAACCAGTATACTTCTTGGGCACCGTGCTGGTTCACGAGCAGCAGGCCGATGGCAGCTCTCGGCGGCAGTGGTGACGGCGATGGCGATCCTCTGTCATGGCTGTGGGGCGTCTACCGAGAAATGGTGGGCGGGGAGGGCCAGGTCGCAGGCAGACTGACCACTTTCCCGATCTGCATGCTGCTAAGCCGTGGCGCAGCACTCAGGTGTGGACAGCAGCCCCGTCAAGTCAACAATCGTTGGAAGCATACATGCCGGCTCGCCACACGGCCTGCCCTCCCCTTTTGTCCTCGGCCACATGCAGCGGAGTACTTCCAGGGACTCTCTCTTTGGGTACTTCAGGGGCCATGGCAAGGCAACAGACCTCACGGTGGGCACAATAGCCTCTTATTGGCTCAGGCACTCTTGAAGCGTGGCGCCAGCCGCACGGCAGGCTCGCATGCGCGGACATGCAGAGCGCGCCCCTTGCCCCGCATGGCATGCATGCACCCCCCACATGTGCCTGGATTCACTCCAGGACCTTGCATGGGGCGTGAGCCATGTGCATCTGACCATGCAGAGGCGTGGCCCTCTGCATGCAGGGACATGCGATCCTTTCCTTCCTTGCCCTCCCCTGGCTCGTGTGGCGCTTCCTGTACCCTGTACACCTGGGCTAATCCATTGAAGCAGTGCAGGCTGCAAGCAATCGGGCAAACCCACTGCAGCATTCCATGCTGCATGTTGCCCGGCAGCACCTCGCCACTACTAACTTCCAGCCACGCCCAAACCGACCCGCAACCTCAAACACACCCCCGACAGCCTGATATCTTGAACCTGGTGGGCCGCATGGCAAAGGCAGGCTTCCCAGATCACGAGCCGGGATCCTTCGCCGCTGATCTTGAAGGTGGCGCCGACCGGCTGGACTGCGCCTTGGCTGCCTCGTACCTGTATTACACGTGAGGGCTTGCATTGTGCGATTCAAAGTGTTTGATGCATTCCTCAGCAGGTACAGTTTCACGTGAATGATGAATTGGACACCTAACCAACTCATTTGAAGCGTCAGCACTGCACCCATGCCTTTCTAAAAATCCTATTGATACTTCTCTTACACCCGCATGCCCTCGCCTGTATGCCTGCATACATGCGCCGGCAACTCGGGGCAGCGTCTGCGAATGGGAGCTGGCGCGGCGTTTCCCCATCCAGCCTGACAGCGCGCAGGCGGCGAGGCAGCGACGCTTCAAGGGCCTCGCCCGCGTGCCGCCCAACCCCGCGTCACGGGTGCGTGCCGCCAGCAGCCAGCCTGAGTCAACTCGTGAAACCAAGCTGTCCGTGATGCTGTGTTGTTGCCGACGGCATCACACCGCCCCTGCCTTTCCATGAACAAATGCACCTCAGGAGCTGCTGACCCAGGGAGACTTCCATGCGGCACTGCTGCACTGCGCACTGGAGGTCACTGCCTTCGCTGTCAACGAGGTTTGCGAGGAACTGCGACTCAAGCGGGGGGCGAATAGCCACGTGTGCAGCCCACCGGAGAGCTCGTCCTGATTGTGTGCCGCTGCAGCACCCACGCGTGTTTTTTTCTGAGGACCCGTGCTCACAAACAGCATCAGGCCAAGGCTATTGCAGGTGCCGCCACCGTCGTCCGCGTCTCTCCCCCCCAGGACGACCCTGGCCGCCACTACCCCTGGATGACTCAGCGCTTGGGCCGCGCGCCGATGGCAGTGTCGCTGTGGGCCGCTGCGAGGTGCGCAGCTGTTGCTCCCGGCGTGGGATCGCTGCCTTTGTAGCGTCTCTCATATGCCTACCCGAAACCACATGGATTGCAGGCGGTAGCGCTGTCACTTTGTGCTTGGAATGCACACATCAGACACCGACAGCCTCTCCTCTTCGATCCGCTTGCTTCGGTCCCCCTCAGGGCGTTTGCCGGCTGCTTCGCACCTGGCTCGTCGTCGCGCCACCCGATGCCGCCAGCTGTGGCGGGGCTGCTGGAGCGAATCCAATCCTGTGTGATGGGCAGCACGGGCCTGGCGCACGGCAGCTCCTTCCACACGCTGGCGACGCATGGTGTGCCCCTGTAATCAGACACACGTGCGGCGGTAAAAGCAGGGATGGAAGGGGCAAGCTCACCTCTGGGGGCCAGCGGTTGCGATGACATCCTGGGAATGAGATCTCTCACCTTCATCAAGCATTCTCACACCAGCAAGCAGCGCAACACTTTGAAGAACACAGCATGTGTTGAATGTTGACCCTGCAACCCCTGCCGCTTCAACTGCATGCCTGGGCCCGTGCAGGCGGCGGCTACTGCTGCCAGGAGGGGGACCCGGCCCTGGCGCTGGAGTTCTATTCGGCGTACGCAACGTTTGTCACTAACGCAGGTCTGCGCGCGGGCACCGCGCTGCTGTCACCCGCCACAGCAGCAGGGCCGGCGCCGCAGATGCCGGCACCACCGCCAACGGGGGGCATGGGCGGCAACGGCGGCGCGGCTGAGCGGCATGTGGCGCCTTATCCCTTGCAGGTGCGAATTACGTCATGTCGCGATATGCTTGAAGTTGGCCGCGAGGATGATGTAATTGGGCATGAGAAGAATGTTATGCGTGCTTGGTTAGATTATGCTGTGTCTGGTTTTGACCTTCACTTACGCTGCGCATCCAGAAGCTGCCCCAGGATGCCTTGGGGGAGAGCAGACAAAGTGGTACACCTCACGCAAAACCCAATCTACAGGTCGCTACCCTGCTGGATGAGCTACTGCTGCGGGAGGCAGGGCTCTTCCTGGGGCAGGTGGGCAGGCAGAGGGGCCGCTTTGGTCGCAGCCATGAAGCCTGCAGGGCGGGATGCCGCCGAGCTCGCACATTGTCAGGAAGGCCAGCAGGGCCGGGCCGCGCTCATGTGGCCCCTGAACGTTTCGAATGGCGGATCAGGCGCTGCAACGGCGCTGCTCCTGGTGGCCAAGCTGCACGCATGCATGGGCCTTGCCAGTCTGGGGTGGCGCCAACTGCCGGCACGGCCCCGCCTAACGGTCGACTCTTTGCGCTGCCCACCGACCCACCCGTGTTACCCACCCGTGTGACGTAAACACCAACGCGCGCAGCCGGCGGCGGTGATGGTGGGCTGCGCGTCTTATGTCATGGCGAAGCTCCACGATCTGGAGATCAAGTTCACAGACGTTGAGAGGGTGAGCCCGTCAGCGGCTTGTTGAGCCGCGGTCATGCCACCCGCGGGCCGCGAGCAGTCGGCTTGGCTAGTGCAACCCCCCGGACTGGCCGCGACCCAGCCGCACGGCTGGGGGTCGTCAGCGAACGCAGCGCAAGCTGGGGTTTAGAGATGGCAGGGGAGGGGTCTGCGGGCTCGCCATGTGCAGGCCCTGCATCAAATTGTCCGTTTTTGCAGGGGCCATCAGCTTGCGTGGGGGGAAAACGCACGCGGTGTCACACAAGGATGCACGCGCTGCTCAACCCCAGCCGGTGCCGCGCGCAACCATGCTCCCGCCGCGCCGCGCCTGCAGGCCGTGCTCTCCGCGCTGCCAGGCACTGACCCGTCTGTCTTTGAGCTGGCAGAGGTCTCCCTTGCACCCCTGCGGCCCCCTCTGCCGGCCCCGGCCGGGTTGGCGGGCGGGCCGCCGGGCGCACCTGTGCAGGTGGTGGGCGCGACCGCTCCCGTTTTCGGCACGATGCGCCAGTTCTACAATACTAGGTGTGTCTCGCTGGCCCCTTGTAGCCCACCTTGCTTGGACCCCCGCCTCGTGCGTGGCCATTGCAGCGGCAAGGCGCAGACACGCACACGCAGCAGCTCTTGCTGCCAACGATATCGCAAAGGCGAGCGCAAGTAACACAAGGCGTCGCTTCAGGGAGCATTAAGCATGCATGGCATAGCCTCATCTCCCCCACTTTCACGCCGCTGGCGCCGCAGGTTCCTTCCCTGCGCAGAGAACATTGCGCGCGCTGTCAGCACTGGGGCGGCCGCGCAGCTGCCGCCACTGCCGCCGCCCCCCACCGACCATCCGCTCGCGGCCAGCCACCAACACATCCAGCTGCAGCTGCAGCTGCACGGCGGGGCACCTGCACCTGCCGCCGCGCTGGCGACCGCCGGCGCGCCGCAGCCTGTCTGCCCCGTCGACAGCGGCCATGGGCCGCGGGCCGCCGCGGCCAGCGGGACCGACGCTGGTGAGCGCTATCGTGAGGTAGAGGCGCCACCACCGCGGACAGGGCAGCAGGTCAAGGCAACTTTTAAGATCATACCAGATGAGGAGGAGGGGCCGCTCGAGGGGAAAGCAGGAGGTCAGGCAGCGCTGCAGGTGGCGGCGTTGCCCAGCGCCCAGCAGCAGCAGCAGCAGCAGCAGCACAGCAACCGCCTGCTCCCTCTCAGGTTGTCTCTGCGTGGCTCCACCAAAGCGGCCCGCGGCGCCACCCGGATTGGGGGCTCGCAGCCGCCCGCTGAGCCGACAGAAGCGCAGGACCGACGCGGGGCCCGGCGGGAGCAGCACAGCGGCGCGACAGGCGGCGGCGGCGCGGCTCCGATGGACCTGGATAGGGCAGGGGCAGACAAGGAGAATGCAGAAGCGGCAACGACACCTAACAGCATGCAGCAGCAGCAGCGGTTCCTGCAGAGCGGTGCGGACGCCGGCGCCGGCGCCGGCCGCTTCAGCTTCGGCCTTGGGGGCACCCCAGGGCGCGGCAGCCTGGCGTTCTTTGCTGCAGCCGCGCGGGGCAGCGCGGCGGGTGCGCTGGTGGGTGGCGGCGTGATGCGTACGCAGCAGCAGCAGCAGCAGCAGCACCAGCAGCAGCAGCAGCAGCAGCAGCACTACAAGCAACAGGGGACGCCCGGCCGCAGCGGGACCAGCCGCATGAGGTGACAGGGCTTAGGCCTGGTGGCGCTGCCCTGCACCCCTTCCTGCGGAGTTCGAAATGATGCACGACTACTTTGCTCTTGTTTCGGCGGCTGCGTGCTTTGGGACGCCCCCAATGGATTTTAGCTTGGAATGACCCTAGCTTGAGGGAGGATTCCAGGGCCCCAACTTTCGGTGGCGCGGCTTCTCACACTCCCATTCGCTTGACATGACCCAGATGCGCTTTTGCCTTTAAAGGGGTTGGCATGGGCCAGGCAGCACCCGGGATGCTGCCTTCCTGCCATCGTGAAACAATGGTTTGCTGTGTTGACCATGGCTGGCAGAGCGCTATCGCTATTTTGGTCTGCATGCGTACGCCCTTCGGTGCCCCTTGGTGCTGCTGCATGTAAATCCCGCGCAATCTGGGGTCTTTTCCGTGTGCTCTGCTGACGTTTGCTTCCCGTGGCTTGCTCACCTCTGACTGTGTTTGCATTTGTGAAGCAGTGCAGCAGCAATGAAGTCAGGGAAACTTACAGGCTGACTAGTGGCGACAAAGTGTGAACAACACAGAAACAGATGTGCACAACCTGCGAAGACGTGTGACCAACATCGGCAAAACAAATCACTCGGATGGCAGCACCAGCGCTGACGCCACTCATTCACTCTGCATGCGTGTTTAGGCCTGCTGCTCTCCAAGGCGGCGCTGCGCCCGGACTTGCTCAAAAAGCAGGGGCGCCAGGGGCATTGAAGTGTTGTGTTGGGCTGGAAGGGCATGTAGGCTCCATGCACTAATCAGTCAGGGAGGTTCGGTTGCGTCCGTAACGCCCATACGCCTTGCATGCGCCAGCACTGCGGCACCACTGCCGGGCGAAGCGACGCAGAGGCGGGTGTGGCGATGCCTCGGCTCGCAGGTGTGCGGCAGGCAATATCTGTGGAGCGCCCGTGCAGCATGGGGGCGTCTCACGGCAAGCGCCGGCGCCGGCGCTGCTGGCCCTTCGAGCGTGAGATTCGCTTCGAATCCCGCGCAAGGAGGCGCCCCAATAGTTGCAAGCACCACGAGCCGGCGACAAATAATAAGCGCGCCGTGGCACAACAGGCGGCGGATCGCGCTGTTCACAGTCTGATCATCTGCAAACTCAGACGGGGCCGTCGGTGTTCATCACTCGAATGTACCTGCGAGCAAACGTTCAGGAAGGCAAGGAGGCACAAATTCACGCCTCAGCATGTAGTTGGCGCCGCCCGCCATTTCGGCGCCCATGAGCGCACATTGGGCGACGCACAGTAGCGCGTGCACGGTCGCCGGCGCGTCTGGCGTGCACAGCATATAGCAGGCAACTTGTCTGAAGTGCCCTGCGACGCCTCTGGCGCACGAAAACGTCTGGTTTGCACATGCAAATCCCTGCCAATGCTGACTCACTTGTCATAGTTGACCGCCGCGTGCTCAAAGTCGCCCATCTCCGTGTAGCAGTCCGCGATGGTGCCGTACTGCAAAAATTTGCCGCCGCGGCGCGTCATGATGACGTCAGCAACGCACAGGTGTGGGCAGGCATGGAGGCGCCGCGCAAAAACGCAAGGCATCAGGGGTAGCCGGCCAGCACAGCCCCAGCAAAGACCCCTTTGTGGGTGTCTGTGCCCTCTCCTCCTCCATCTCCAGGTGCCCCGCCCCAGCCCCCCCTCGAACACAGCGCCCCCCCCAAAACAACCGCCACTGGAAAAGGCGAGGACGTTGTCTGCAACCGCCCACCGCGTCGGCGTCGCCCGTAAACTCCTTCATTTCCCGCGAGATCTCCAGCACCCTCTCCAGGTGCTTGATGGCCGCCTTGTACTGGCCCTGAGGGGTTTGAAAGTGTTGCCGCAGAGGTGGTTGAGCCTGCTGATTGCGGCAAAATGTGGATCAGAAAAAATGATAGACGCAGGCCGTGGCAGGTTGAGCGGCAGCGACAGCGCTGACTGGCGGTGCGGACGCAGAAACAGGCAAGGGGCGCAGAGACTTGGCGGCCGGCCTGCGGCGGGGCGTGGGGGTGTGCGGGTGCAGCACGAGGGCCGCACCTGCAGCCGCGCGGAGGCCGCCAGGCCGCGCATGGCGCGCCGCTCCTGGACCTGCAGTTTGGGAAAGCGATGTTCAGGGTTGGTCGTGCCAAGGGGGCAGCAGCCGCAGCAGTGACAGGTCCGAGCGCTATTCGCTTGAGGTAAGGGGCCGTCAACGCGCCGCATCACGCCCTCCTCTTGACACCCCTCACAGCTGGCCCCTTGCTGCTACGACCCGCGGCTTCGCAGCACCGGTCCGCGGTCCGAGACGAGCGACCGACACGACACCCAGATCTAGATCGCCCCAGATCAGATCACCTTGTCCTCCAGCGCCTTGGACAGCATCAGCGCCTTCTCGAAACGCACCATGGCGGCGGCGCCGTTCTTCTCCTTCAGCAGACGCTTGCCCGCGCGCAGCGAGTCCCTGCGCGAACAGCAGCAGCAAGTCGACAGGTTTGAAGGGTGCAGGGCGGAATACATACTGAGAGGCCGCAATCGGGGATTGTGGGGTCGCGCACGAATTCAAAGCTCGCATGGCAAAGCCCGCAAGTCAGAACGGCCACACCGGCTCCCCACCGCCGCAGGGACCGGCGGCGCTCCCCAGCCGGCGAGCCCTGCATGTGGCTGCCACCCGTCGGCTCGCGGTCAACGCCGGGTAAAACCGTGTCGGAGTTCCCATGTTGACGTGCAGCTGCTGGTCCCCTCCCGCGCACCTGCACTGGATCTGATCAGAGGTCATCTCGTCCTCATCCATCGAAAACAGCGACTGCACCGCGCCCCCCGCCGCCGGCGCCGCCGCCGCCTCCAGTGCCTTCGGCTTCGGCGGCGCCGTGACCGTCACCGCCGCGCCTGCGGGCGCCGCGACGGCCACCACGGGCGCGGCGGGCGCGTAGCCGTTGCCATTGCCATTGCTGCTGCCGGGCGCCGCCGTGGGGGGCACGTAGGTCAGGCCGGGGGCATACACCATGCCCGCCCGCGCCTGCTGCCGCAGACTCATGTTCACCTGGCGTCAAGCAACAAAAGCAGGGCGGGCTACGGTTGGCAAGGATGCCAAGGCGTGCGCGCGTCGATTCAGGCGGCCGTTGGTGCGCCGCTGCGCGGCAGTGAGCCGACCCGACCGCTGGTGGCCGGGCGCACAGCACGTTGGGGCCCTGCTGGGCCCAACAGCTGTGCTGCTCCCCTTCACAAGGGGTGCGTACTGGCGCCGCCGCCCAGCGACACAGCCAGAAGCACGGCCAACCCTTACCCAACAACACCCCAGCCGGCCGCCCTGGCAGCTTCCCGGCAGCTTCCAGCCGACCGCACCTTGCGCAGCTGCTCGTTGAGCCGCTCCAGCTCGTTCTTGCGCTGGCGCGCGGTGATGCCTCCGACCAGGGCCCCCACCAGGGCGATGAACTCTGTAATGCCCACGATGTCGACGCCATAGGGCGTCGCACACAGCTTGCCCACCTGCAAATGCGCAGAAACGTGACCGTGTTACCGCGAGTGCATGCGTGACCGCTCGGGAGCGCATACGCGTCATGTGCAGATGCCGTTGCTGCTTGCTGCGTCTAGGTGCACAGGACGCAATCGTCCACCGACCATTTGCCAAAACAGGCTGCAGCCTGCGCGCCCCGTCGCCCGCTGTCGGCACACACTGATGTGCCGGGCGCAGAAGCAAGACTGCGCCACATGAGCCAGACGTTCGGGTGCATCTGGCGGCGCCGCGGGCACTGCGTGCGGCTGCCTGGCGCGCAGCTCTGCGCCTTGAATTGCGAGTTCAATCTTTTCTCACCGCGGACGACTGCGCATCCTTCTCTGCTGCGGCGCGCTCCAGCTCTATCTCTTTCCGCACCTGGTTGCGTGCGTTGATGGATGATTTTGGTGGGACGGTTGTTGGGTTGGGCGGGTGGATATGTCAAAAGGGGATATCACGAGATTCGTGGCTGGTCAACCAGCAGCCGCTGAACCATCGCCGCAATCGTGGAGAAGCGTGAGCGACGGGCCGCGCCACAGCGCAGGTGCGATCTTACTGCTCCCGCCGCGCCCAAAACAGCCCGACATGCGGCGGCGTTGGCGTGGGCGCGGCAGGTCAGCGAGCAGAGGGGATTAGGCGCGCCTGCCTTCGTCCCATGCGCCCTTCCCACAAGAAAATCAGGCAAGCGCACCTGTGCCTCCAGCTCCTTCCTCAGCTGCAGCAGCCGTGCCTCCTCCTCAGCCAGCAGCCCCTTGGCGCCCGTCGACAAAAGGTAGGGCGTGGCGTCCGCCGGCACGGAGGCGGCCGCGAGCGCGTCCGCCGCCGCGGGCAGCGGCTGAAGGGTGATGGCAGCTGCCGCAGCCGCAGCGGCGAGGCCAAGCAGCGCTCGCCGCGGGTGCTGCTGCTGCGAAGAGGCTACAGAAGTGCTGGTGCTGCACTCTACATCCACCTTGTGCTGCTGGTGAGCCCGGATGAGCGCTAGGCGACGTGTAGAACGCTGCGAGATGGCCCTATCCACTCCAGCGGGGCCCCTGGGCCCCATCTGCCTGTTGCTTAGGGACCTCATTGTTATGTAACAGGTGATGCGAAAGTCACGGTGTTGGCACGCGGGCTGGATGTGCAATCACCGGGATGGATGCCGTGAATCTGGTCCGCTGACCCACCTAGGGAACGCGCAGGTTTGAAGGACGCAAGTTTTGTAGTCGTGATAAGAAAGCGTTCGGCTATGATCTTTGTCCGTTGAGCGGCGCCGTTTCAGCTGACTGATGTTCGTGCAAGTTGGTGCGCTGGGCCGAGCATCGACCAACGGGGCTGATGAGCGGAGAATTTCTGCCACGTACGCTGCTGGGGCAGGCTCAGCGCGGGTCAGGCTGAGCGCGCGCAGCGCGTGGGCGGCAGTGGTTCCTCATTGCGACCTCATCAGTGCTGCAGCATGCGTGTGAGCATGATGCCTGCCAGAGGAGCATGCATCCACCCGCTATGTTACTCGCTATCACAGGCCCGCCCACAGAACTGCACTATTCAGGAGGACGAGTAACGGCCAGCCCTAGCTGCGCGCACTGGGTCAACCCATAGGTCAACACAAGCGTGGCTGCTGCGGCTGTCTCTGACTGCGCAGGTCGACTGCCGCACCAACCACAGCTGCCAGAGCTCCCAATCGATTTGGATTACTTAGATCGTATCTGAGAATAGCACTCGTTCCTGGGGTGGCGCAGGATGAGGCTGGTGACCCGTCGCAGAAGGCCGGTGGAAAACACTCACAATTGCATATGTTACAACTGGGACTGCTAGCTGGGGCAGCTGCACCAGGAACGTAGGGTTGTCAGCACTTATATTTGCTTCGAAGCATGCACTGATTGTGCTGGCCAGCCCGCAGAAATGCTGCGCACTGCATTGCAGGGGGTGTGTTTCAACAAGCCTTCATCATCCACACAAAGATTGATTTAAGTGCCATGCGTCCTGTCTCGGTGCGTGCGTTGGGAGCATAATGTCATCTCAGATTGAGATGATGTGGGAGTCGGCATAGGTCTCCACAAACGCCCGCCAGCCGCCATGGATCAGCAGGTCCAGCACGTGCCCCTCCGACGCCCGCGCCAGCGGCAAGCCGACGGCGGCGTTGCGCGGCGACGGCAGCCCGTCGCCGGAAGCAACGACCTGCGGCGCCGTACGTGAGGCGAATCAAAATAAACGAGTGAGGGGCGCGTGTGCGAAGCGCCCAAGCAGCTAGAGCGCACCGCTGTACGTGTGTCCCTTGCGAAAGTCAAGATAATGCTGGAAGGCGCCGGCACCTGCATTTGCTGGTCAAACACGCTGCTGTGCGCCTTCCTGCATGCACGCCCTCTTTTCATAGCTGCTTGCAGCAGCAGATTCGCCCGGATCCAGCACAGCAGCCCCGCAACTCACCTCATCCCACGCGTTCTTCTCTAGATCGTACACGAACGCATCCCCCAGCATCTCGAGGCCGCCGGAGCTGCCGTAAAACGCGCCGCCGACGACAAGGAGCTTCGAGTCCCCAACCGCCGCCGCGATGTGGCTGCAGCGCACGTGGGGCGCGGGGCCGGCGGGGGACAGCTGCTGCCAGGAGAGGGAGGAGAGGTCGAGCCGCCACAGGTCGCCCATCTGTGGTGGTTTGAGGGTTTCAAGGCGAGGCACACGGAGGGGTCAAATTTGCGCCAAATGGATGACATGCAAAGGTAGAGGGATCAGAGATGTGCGCCGCAGGGAGGGGCGGTCAACAAGCCTCCCACCCGCCACCCTGAAGACAAAGCCATGCACCCCTAGTTGCAGCGGCAGGGTCCCCGCGCCACTCCGATAGCCTTGGGGTCACCCTCGACAGGCGCGCTGGTGCTATGTGCCTGCCTCGGGGCTGCAAGCATGTCACGCTCGCCCACCCCCTGGGATACGCGGCACTCTCACCATGGGGCCGCTCTGCGGGGCGCCGCCGAACAGCACCAGTCCGCCCCCCACCCGCGTGACCGAGTGCAGGCCGCGCGCCGACGGGGCGCCCGCCGACGTGTCCGGCTGCACGGGCCGCCGCGCCAGGGTGGGGGGCGACGTGGACGTGTCCAAGGTTAGGATGTGGTCCGAGGTTCGGTGCGTGTGGATGTAGATCATGCCGTCGACGGCCACTGCCTGGAACCTGCTGATACCGCCGCCGACCTTCTCGCCCTGTGTTGGTCGATGGTGAGAGCGGGGGTCAGCACAGGTTGAGTGCGCGTGGTGCTAATGGGCTCGGCAGCTTGCCTGTTGCCGTTGCCCAACACGGCGTATCCAGTCCGATGCCTGATCGCTGGACACGTGCACCTGGCCTCGGATCAACGATGATGAGCGAACACACGCGCAGCACGAGCGCTTTGGGCCGCCCCCCATCCGCACGCTCACCTGCGGCTCCACTCGCGTCCAAGACCAGTCCTTAGTGCTGAGCCTCCAGATGTCATCCTGGAATGCCCCGGGGCCCTGATGACGCACAGCAGTGTGACCATGTGATAAGACCATTCATGATGCTGGGGCCAGGCAAGCCGCGACGCTCACGCAAGCACGATCGGATACGGCCGCACAAGTTCGCGTGTCGAGGCAGCACGACAGGCGCGCTCATGACCAGCCGTCGCTGGCCGGTGGCCACCCCCGCTGCTGCGCGGCGCTCTTTGAAGGGGGGATCAGGCTGCAAAATAACAGGCAGGCCCACCTGCTGCGAGGGGTCCCAGCCGCCGATGAGCCAAACGTCTTCCCCCACCGACACACATTGGGACGCGATGCGCGGCTGAGCGCCGGCCGACAAGGACAAGAGGGTGGGCGCGATGGACAATCAGAGGCGTGATGGGAGGGAGGTCGACGGCTGTGCTATTTGGGCTGCACACCGTCAATGGGGAGTTCTGAGAGTGACACAGCCATGCTTATGAAGTGGTTTGCGCATGCCGAGGCTCAGAGTGCAGGTTTGCACCTGCATGCATACACGGAGCCTGCTGCCTGCTATGCGCGCTGCGACTTCCGCCTGCCTGTCTCTCGGTCTTCCAGCAACCCGCTAAGCAACCAGCGGCGCGAGCGCCAAGCAGGGCGCTCACCCCGGGCTGCGGGCCGGGCGCGTAAGGCACCAGGTCCCAGCTGCCGCCGCCGCCGCGGGCGAAGGCCCACGCTTCGTTCGTGCCCTCCCGCTTCTTGTCCGGTTGTTCCACATAACCCCCGATCATGATGGCATCATATCCGCTTGATGCGGGAAGAGGCGCGGCGCAGGCGCCGCTGCGGGGGAGGAAAGGCGGGCTCTTCGCCACTTCCTGCTAGTTGGGAGGGGGGGGATATGTGCTGGGATGTGGTGAGCAGGCGTTAAATGCATGCATGCATAAGGGACGCCGACGTGGTGCGTGCACGGTACAATGGCACACGGGGGCCATGTGCATGGACTTTCTTGTACTTCGTGCGGGTAGCGTCACACCCATCAGCGACAGCACTGCTCCAGGCTGGGGGCGCGCGGAAACGGCCGCTGCTGCGTGCGGGCGTGGGAGCGGCATCGGTGCTCGCGGCTCCCGCACCTGGACGGTGGCCTTGAAGTGATCCATGGCGCTTGCTCCGATTGAATTGCGGAGTGTGCTGGCCCTTGCCAGCGATCGCGGCTTCCAGTTGCGGATCCCTAAGTTGAGAACACCGCCTTCAAGGACGTGGCAGCTGGCATGCATTAGGGACATTGTCGCTGATAAAAGGGTGACGGTGTGTAGGAATGCACTTGCCTCACTGAGGACAGTCGTGGCACAACCTGGCTGCACACCAGTGACTTGGTGAGTGACGCTCGCGGCGAGCGCTCCGCGGCTGCGTGCATTTCAATCACTGTAGCCTGACAGCAGGTAGGATCAAGCCCCTGAAAGCGCTAATGCAGCTGACTAGGTATGCAGCCCTTTGGTCAAAGGCAGCATTGGCGTATGACTGTGCCAACGTACCTGCGACCGAGGACGAACGTTGCACCCACAAGTGGTCGTTTTGATTCAGGTCCCACACTCAAATGGAGCCACCACTACCTAAAGCCGTTACATTTTACCTTGTGTGGTCATGGTGTTGGCGCATGTGCGTCTTGTGTGTGGGTGTGCGTGCATGTCAGCGTGCACAAGATATTGGATGCCTGACGAGGCCCAAATCCTCCCATGTGCGCATGTCACATGGCAATCAGGGAGGCGTGCCACCACGCACGCATGCCAATGGCGCCGCAAAGCGGCGCAGTGCTCCTTTGAGTGATGGGGGCAGTGCAGTTGGGTCGGGCTACGACTCAGCGCAGACCAGCACAAGCAAGCACGGTTGTAGAAACCTGGAAAGGGCCCCATAGCTGGGTCCACACGCAGCTTGATAAGCAGCCCGTTTGGCAGCCGTCAATTCAGCAATCACATCGAATGGCCGCGGCTCGCGCACAGTGACTGGCCCTCGTCACAAGGTCAGGCAACCGCGTCACTACTGATTGTGGGCAAGGAAGCCACACCAAAGCTCTGTCTGACACTGCAAGATGTGTATTGGGGAGTCGGTGGCACACCGAAATGCATGCGTTCGATGCCAAGAGTGGTGCCCACCCAGAGATCTTAAAAGTTTGAAGGATGTAGCGGCTCAAGCGGCATCAACTGAGACGTTCGAGTGTGTGAACCATGTCTGTAGAGCAGACCCACGTAGCCATCTCCAGCTCTTGACAAGAGCTACCAGACAGCACCGGCAGGCAGGCCCAACACGCTGTCGGTTGTTGACCAATAACAGCATGGGCTGTCGAGAAGGTGGGCACTTGGCAAGTTTTCATCGCGTGCCGCTGGGGCTCAGAGACCGGTTATGTTCTTGTAGAGAGCTGGTAGGAAGTGCCTGCAGTGCAGGGGCCGCGCGGTGGCAGAGTGATAACAATATGCAGGACTCGAACAGGCGTTGAAACAAAGCCAGGCAGCCAGGCAGCCGGACAGGCAGTTGAGCTAAATGGCCCCTCTTGCCTCAAGCGCAACTCACTTCATGTTGCTAAACTCCTCTAGGCAGTGCTGCGCCCACAGCAGCGCAGTGCCTTCCGGGTCCCTGCCACCAAACGCCTGTGTGGGTAATCGGGGTGACCGGGTGACAGTGAGGCCAAGTGTGCACATTCAAGCACATGTAGCAGTTGGCATGACAACGCATGCATGTGCCCCCCTTTTATAGAACTGCAGATCACGTGGGCTCCATGCCGTCACGTTTTTGCCATCCCCCCCCCTCCGGCTCCGTCGCTGCACTAAGAGTGAGCGCACGGTGAGGTGCATCCTGGTGCATGGCACCAAGCGCAGCGTGGCCTTGCATATGATCGCTCCAGCCAGGCCCGTCGCTAGCCCTCTTCAATCAGTACTCATATTCCATTTTGGGGCTTGCGTCTGCTGGGTGCACACAAAAACCCTGCAAATACTCTGGTCAAGCGTCCGGTCAAACTCTCTGATCCAGCCCCCGCACCTTGCGGGCATATTTGTTGTTGTAGGATTTGACCGTGCGGGCTTTGCGGTCTGTGTATGTGCCTTTGACCTGGCCGGGGGGGGGGGGGAGGGGTCAGTGAGAACAGGTGGGCTGCGCATGAGGGGTTTCACAGGTTGGTCGTTGCTCGAAGGGACAATGGCATGTTTCGGTCCGCCGGCCTAGCTCGGCCGCCACGCCAAGCGTAATCAGCAGGTTGGAAAACACTGCGTGCCGCATTCGCACGTTGGCGGGAGTGCGTTGCATGTTGCTTGCAGCGACTGCATCTCTTCGCTCGAGGCGGTCCGGCGCGCTGGGCTTGAGCAGAGGGCCTCGTTCACAGCACCCGCCTCGGCGCACGTCCAGGTGCATCAGCAGCGCAACGCACCTGGAAGCCGATGCGCAGCTCGCTGGTCAGGATGAGCCCCTGGGGCGATGCCGACCACTGCGATATCGTCCCAGGGTGGCGCACGTGGACAGGGTCAGGGGACGCGGGTGCAGAGGGCAGCATTGGCAGTCTTTTGTTTGTGCCCAAGCGGGCAGCGAGACCTCTCGTCCTGACACATTTACGGAGGAAAGTGTTGGGTCGCAGTCAAGCACAGACACAGCGACGGGGCGTCCGCACCAGGTGGCGCAGGCGCATCGGCTTGTTGCTCAGCCCGATGGACAGCTGCATGAAGAGGCCAGTGATGTTCAGGGCAACCACCTGGATGTCGTCGTTTGCATAGGCCTGGGTGCGTGGGTGGGGTTGATGTTTCCAAGGTGCGTTTTGGTCAGCAAGAACGCAGACAAATTTTTTAGGGACATGCTGGGAACCTCCTGTACACTCCCTGAGTTCAACCGAGAGGATGGGACACGGCAATGAGAGGCCGTAACAGAGGCTGACGCTCGCTGGGGCTGCCTGACTGGTGCAGGGTCGCCATCCTTAACCTCGGCCCGGTCCACATGCTGACCTCGTCTGACCAGATGCAGTTTGCGTCGCTCTTCAAGTAGCGCTGGGAGGCGATGATGAACTCGGCTGGGGGTCGAAGAGAACAAAGGGAGGGCAGGCAGGTGTGAGGGCGGCAGGGAGGAGACGCGCACAGGTGGAGCACGCTCGTCACAGCTCGGTTCATCACAGCAGCCCTGGTGTTGGTTGCCTCCGCCTCCCCTCGCGCACACGGAACAAGGTGGATAGAAAGCAGAACTGGGCGCTCACTGATGCGCCAGACGGCCTTGTCCACGCTTCCGGGGACAGTCTTGGCCAGGGGGCTCTTGCGCTTTGTCAGCTGATACAGGTGGTCCCTCGGGTGCCAAACGTGATCTGGTAAATGTGACGGATATAGAATGCAGCGCAAATTGCGTTTAATGCGAGGTTCAATTGATGTGTGGTGCTTGAGCTGCGCGTTGGGTGGCGTAGACGATTGAGGGCCACTGCAGGGTGGGGGCCAGCAATGCATCCGCCATCTAAAGGGCGGGCATGGCAAACGGGCATCAAAACCCAGCAATAGAGGTGTGGCCTGCCCTTTTCTCTATCGCCATCACTCACAGCGCGGGTAGGTCATCCCGTCGACCGGGTGCGTCATGTCGCCTGGCGTGGTGGCAGTTTTTGACGGACAGGCGGGCAGGAGTCGGTGGGGTTGAGCTGGTGAAGACGCAAACTGAAAGAAGAGAGGCACCAGACCGAAGTTGGTGGGCAGCGGCGACACAGACGGGCAGTCCTCCATACCCATGCTCACCCTCCACGTTGCCTTTGAACCACCAGACGGCCATCTCAGGGGTGACGCCGGCGATGGGCTTGTGCACGACCTGCGATGCATCAGCAGGGACGGCAGGCAGCAGGGGGGATTCTGAACGCCGCGTGATGGAGGAAGAGAGGCTGCCCAGGTGCAAGCTGCTAGCAGGTGGGCTGCCCAGCCGTGATGCTGCGCCTGTGGCCTTGTACAACAACTATCACATCGTTAAAACCTTTGCAGCGTCATTGGCGCCACGCCTCCCGCTTGCACACAAGGGGTCACCCCTGACCCCACCTGGACAAATATCTCGTTGGTCGCGCTGTCGGTGGTGATGTTGTAGCTCTCTGCGCAGGCGAAGTTGCAGTACTGCCAGTCCGGGGGCCGGCGCACAGGCAGGTCCTTGGCTTGGATGGGTCCTTGGATGATCTGCCCACGCCCACCTGGAAGTGTGTCGAAGCAGCACAAAGCATCAGCAGTGTCCGTAGGATTGAGGCGCAGTTGGGAGGACGGGCACCCAGGGCGCAAACAAATGCTGCTGCCAGCACTGGCTCAAGCTTAGCTTTTATCGTGCAACCATCGAGCGCTTGCGGGCACAGTTTGGATCAATGGCATAGGGACTAAGCGCGGCACCTCAAAGACAACAGGGAGAGCCCCGCACTTTATGTGCATGGAAGCTAGTCTCCTCTCCCTCCCGTGGCCACCCTGTTAGGCCCGCCGCCAGGCCTCGCGCGGCTCACTTTTGCAGCGGCGTCCTTTGGGCTGCGGCGTGGCCTGGGGCCCTACTGCGGACAGAGCTTCCACGACGTCGGCACTGCCACTGGCCTTGCTTGCAGGCAGGTCCACTGGATCTTGTCCACCAAGCGCTTTTGCCGCTGCCCTCTCGAGAGGCCCCCACCCAGGGGAGGCCGCCATTGCTGCACGAAATGAGCAAGGAGGCGTCAAGCGCTGCCAACGTGCATGTGCGGCGGGCCAGGCTGCGGACACACAACGAGCGTGACGGCGCGAATGCACCGACACAAAATTTACCTCCATTCTCGGCAGCTATGAGTGCTAGAGTGGCCAGTGCGACAACAAGTGCCAGACCACCGCTGCGCGGGCCGACCATCGCAACAAGACAATCCTAAGGTGAGACGGGTGAAATACTTTAGATATAGCAGGTGAAATCGTATTCTGCAACCTGACTTGGCCGTCTCTTCCTGCGAAACCCCTTCGCGGACACCACAGATGCCGACAGCGTGGCGAGGACCTGTCGCGAGCGCACGGTAGTCAACAGAAACACATACCAGAAACCGCTGACCGCACCCGCGCGTCTGGGACACCACCAGCCAGTGACGTGCCAGTGTCACCCAAGCTGCTCCTGCTGCTCGTGCACTCGCCCGCCCAACCTCACTAACGGGCCTGGCTATGTCAACGGGCCCCACAACGGGTGACCAATGGGTCAAGCACGTCCGCAGTAATGTTGACATATTATGCGACCTGCTACGCTCACCATCCAGCTTCGAGGCGGTCCCGCGGCAGTTGTACCTCCCAGCTCGAGCTGGACAACCGATTTGCGATGTCCCCACTCAACTTTGCTATAGTGAGTCGTTTTGAAAGGTTCAGCCCCTCTCATTGTCTTGCAATACGAATCTTGCACAGCAGCAGCAGCAGCAGCAGCAGCAGCAGCAGCAGCAGCAGCAGCAGCAGCAGCAGCAGCAGCAGCAGCAGCGACAGCCGCAAGAGGAGTGTGGCAGCAAGTGCAGGTTTTGGAGAGCGAGGCGGCATGGCTGATGACATCAAGGAGACTCAGTGGCTGGCCGACGACGATGAAGGGACACGCTGAGCAAGCATGCGTCACCCCATCCCGCAGGGTGACAGTGCGGCCAGCCGGACGCGGCGACATTTTGCTGTGGTCGTCCGGGGTAGGCAAGGGAGCCGCCGGGGGGCTGCGCGGGCGGCCGCGTGATCCTTTGTGCATGACGGCGCGTGGTCGTGGGCACAGGTGCAGGTGGCAGGTTCAATGCGGCTGGCTGCTTCGGGCCTGGCTCCGCGTCACACAGCAGTGTGAATGCAACACGGGCAACAAGAATCTGCCCTGAGCTTGACGCAGGGTTTGGTCTTTAGGTGCTCACACGTTTCAGCGCGGGGTGTGTAACGGTCTGCTTGGAGGTTGGGGTTTCTGTGTAACAACCAAGAAGTCAGCAACACAGTAGCGCAGCCTTGATTCTGGTAATGGTTGCGCTTACCTTGCAGGACTTGCAGACATAAGCCTGGAAGGTCCAGATCTCGGCAAAGCCTGCACTTGTGGGGCAGCCATAAGCACAGCAGTTCCCCGCACGGGCGGACTGCGGCGGCCAAGCAATCGGCTCCAACGGGTGGGCACGCAGTTGATGTTTGATTTGGACATATATTGCTGCAGGGATCGTGCAGGTACTGTTCAAGGGGGCAGTTGCTTACCGCACCCAACATGCCCATCAGGGCGATGAGGGCCTCGTATTGCTAAATGGTAGGCGCACGAGACCCGGGCACCGGCACGTCTCAGGCACAAAGTCAGCATGACTCAGGGAATGCTGCTTTCAAGGCTGCCTCAATGGCTTCTGAGCAGCGTTTGCAAGCTGAATAGGATATCATGATGCCACCATGTTTCAGATATCTGGTGAAGTATTTCAACCCTGGTGATGACCAGACACTGATGATGTAGTGTGAGGGAGCTGAAACGAATGGTCTCACGTGCAGCGCGGTGGCATCCTTTGGCGTGCCCCCGGTTCAAGAATACGAACGCTTGATGTTGTGTCGGAGACGGCAGTGCGCAGTGATCGCAAATCTAAAACGAAGCCTCGGAGCGTTGGAATGCACGCCTCGCAAGCCCAAATGCGCGTTCAAGGCCAGCGCTTCCTGGTCATCATTATATTGTTTGGTGCTAAAATAGCCTGTGCGGGCCCTCGGGAAGAGCAGCAACCGGTGATCAACGAGGCCGCGACAGCACGAGCAGGTGGGCGGCTTGTCCAAGGGCAACAGTAGCTGGGTGGTGGCTCGCCGGCCGCCCGGCAACTGTCTTTGCTTTGCTCAGCTCCTGCCGCCTCCAATTTCCCGGGAAATTTATCGCCAGGCCTCTCCACAGCAGCGCCACAAACCACCCCAACCAGCCACCTGGCGGGTGCCGACGATAGCCTGCCGAGCCAAAGGCAGGCTCGCCTTGACGAAGGCAGCTGGGACGCCACCAGGGCAAGCTCACCACCTTCAAACAGCAGTGCGGCAGCGCAGGGGGGTCGCGCTGGTCTGGGTCTTGCCCCTGAGCAGCTGTTGGTGCAGGATTCTGGGCAGGGTGCGGGCGCAGGCGATCGAGACGACTCCATGGTGATGTCAGCTTCGTTGCTTCAAAGCAGGCTTCTCGGCCTGCTTGGTCGTCCTGCGCCGCCAGAGAGCAGCTGCAGGAACAGCAGCAGCGACTGCAACGGCACCGGCAGCGGGGAAAGCAGCGCGGGCAGCAACGGGGAACCAGCTGGGGTTGGAAGCAGTGGTAGCACAGGAGAGAGCAGTAAAGGCGACGACGAGGGGGGCCGTGATCAGCAGAGTGCGGGACCAGCCTGGTGGACGGTCTTGCACCAATTGGCAGACGAGCGGCCGCAGCACGTGAGATGGGTACAAACTGGAATGCTTCAGTACATGTGCTCAATGAGCAACGTGGTTCACTTTTGTTGCTGGTGCGCTGTGCAGTGTCAGAGGAGGGCGACCGCGCCGGCAACTCCACGTCTTCCCCTGCGACCCACACCCAAATGCAGGCGGGGTTTGCACGCCTTGCAGCAGCCGCGCTGGCCTCTGCGCCAGCCGCGCTCGACGGCCCCCCGCCCCTGGCGCTGCTTGTGCCGACAGACGCGGCTTTTGCACACCACCTGCTGGGCGCCTCCGCAGCCAGCTGCGCAGGCGACCCTCTGACCAGCTGCGTGCACGACGGCCTGGCACCTGCAGCCGCAGCTGCTTTGACTGCTAGCCCCAAAGCAGACAACATATCGTTGCCTGCATGGCCAGAAGAGGGAGGGTTCTTTGGCGACCAAAACAGGAGTGGCGGCCCCGTGCCTGGGCCGGGGCAGAGCCCAGACATGACCTTCAGCAACAGGCGCATGCGGCAGGTTGGCGTTGGAGGGGGGCAGGCGGACCAGCAGGCACAGCAGCAGCAGCAGCAGCAGCAGCAGCAGCAGCAGCAGCAGCAGCAGCAGCAGCAGCAGCAGCAGCGGCGGCAGCAGCAGCAGCAGCAGCAGCAGCAGCAGCAGCGTCTGCTGGAACCAAACGTTTCGGCGCAACACTCTGTTCTGCAGCTGGCAGCTCAGCAGCCGGCCAAGCTGAGGCGGCTCTTGCTTCGCCATGGTGAGGCACGACCGCCACTTGAACTTTCTGTGCTGCCTCCTGCGGGTGGCATCTACACTGCTTTTTATTTGAGGTTGCCGCAGCTGATGAGGGCTGGCCCAACCTCTCTCTTGCTGCTGGCCGTACTCTGCTGCGCGCCGCCGCAGCGCTGCCGGCATCCCAGCTCAACTCTACAGCGCCCGCTGGGCGGAGCGCTGCGGCCGCGCTGGGCGCGTCTGCGGCTGTGCCGCCGCCGTCCTTGTTGATGCAGAACATGCTAGGGGAGTACCTGCAGGTGGGCGGTTGGCATAGCATGCAACCGGGGTGCATGTCCGGCGGCATGGATCAGCAACATTTATTCTAATTGCTGGGAGGAATTCGTGTTGGGGAGGAAGTCTGTGTTGGGGGTGCAGCCGCGAGCCCGCGACATACATCGCGGCGCATTGGGTAAAGCGTTGCGATTTCTGTACGTACATTCATGGTACAGCAAGCTTGTGATAGCCACGCTCTTACACCCAACAACCCCTTGGACAGGTGGCACCTGGCGCCCAGAAATCGCCCGATGACACGCCAGCAGCCGCCTCCGGCCCGATGGCAAGCCCGCAACCAAAGCCGGAGGAGCCGCAGCTGATGACCTCCGGCTCCCTCCAAGGAGCAATCGGCCTGGTGGTCGGGAGGAGCTGCGGGGGCACCGTCGTCACCTGGGGCCCCCAGATAATTCAGGGTGTGGTGCTGATGGGGATCAGCTCGGTTCTCCAGGTGTGTGGTGATGAAGAGACTGGGTGGGGGCGCACGGTGACAAGCGCTACTGGAACGCGCACCAGCACAACAGCACAATCGACGTGCGCGCGCTGCAATCAACAGGTCATACCTGAAGCCGTCAAACCCCCTTGCACGCACCTCCTGTGCACATCTAATGCACTTGAACCCCCCCTTATCACACCCGCCTGATGCACGCCTAAAAGTGCTTGCCTGCCAACCCTGAAGCATACACATCTTGCCGGCCGCATCGGACAGGAGTCTGACCTGGCGGTTAGCGCAGCCACAGAGCGCAAGCTGCGCCAGGCGTTCGGCCTCGCACCACGGGACGCCCAGGTGCATCCGAGGGAGATTGCCCTGCACGCAATGCGGCGGCCCTAGGCGCTAGATTACGCCTGCTTGTGTATGCCTGAGCTGGGATTGGCCGCGATATTTCTGCAACAAAGAGCCGGGCTTTGTTGTGCGCGTGAGTCTGAACTACATCTGTGTGAAGAGATCCGTCAGTGGCAAGGCTGCCTCCACGCATTCTCCGAGCTGTTGCCCTCCCGATCCACTACCCCTCCAGGCCGCAGCCGCCAGGGTGGATTTGGCCAAGAAGAGGCCAGCCATCAACCTTAGCGCTGCTGCGAGTTCTGAGCCTGCGGGGGATGAATCATCCTCTGCGTTGGCAGCAACGTCTGCGATGGGCCCTATGGTGGACTGGCTGCAGGTTTGAGCGCTCTGCACTGCCTTGAGCATGTCAGCCTCCTGCCGGACAAAAAAACTGTGTGCCTCCGTCGTATGACGACCATGAATCAGTACAAGAGGATCACCCTGCTCATGTGCGCTATGTCTTACACGCTTTGACCAGCACCGTCCCATTCTCACTCACGCGCACACAAGTGCAGCATGCACGCATGCACGCTCACGCGCACAAACACACATGGCACTACCTATGGCCCAATCTCAACAACCCAAACAGTCTCTTGAGGAGGCAGACGCCTTAGCGGACACCCTGCTGCGTCTGGATCGCATTGACACCGCGTCAGTCAACGCCGCCGCTGCAGCCCCCACAGCCGGCGGCTCCTCTGCAGCCGGCACTTCTGGGTCTTCTGAACCCCAGACTCCACAGGCAGCCGCCGCTTTGAGCAGTGCAGCAACAGGGGCGGCCCCGGCGCCCGCAGCCGCCTGCCCCGTCGGACAGCTCTCCCTGGGCCCCCTTTTGCAGAGCCTCCAGCCGCCCCAGCTGGCGCCACAGCCGGCCTTTGCCACTGACGTCCAGCCCGAGGCGTCCCCGGGCGGCGCGACGGGCGCTCCGACCCAAACGGAGGATGCGCGCGGCACCAACAGCAGCAGCACTGCTGGTCATTCAGGCTCGGCCCAGATTATTGGCGACGACCAGGATGACCGCCTGGCGTTCTCCACGGTGTTTGACTTCGCTGCAATGCTGCGCAATGGCTCGGCCACGGCGGACGGGCTGAGGGCCCTGTTTGGCCGCCGCTTGCGAAGGTGCGTTGCTGCATGATGGACGTGCGGAACGTGCACGCAAGCAGCAAGTGGCTGCAGGGTCGGCCGGCCCAATTGTTGGAGAAGCATCACTTGTTTCAAACTTCTGGCAGCAGGCGTGTTACACCAGCAGTCCAAACCACGACCTCGCTGCGCTGCACTGCCCACCGCACGCAGGCACAACCCCACGCTGCGCGCCGTGGTGACATACACTGACGCCCTGTCGGCCGACGCAGCCCGACGCGCAGACGCCCAGCTGCAGCGAGCAGGCGGGGCGCAATCGCCGCAGGCAGCAGGTTCCCGGCAGGCCAGCGGTGCAGGTCCGCCCCTAAACGCCACTGGTGGCAGTACTCCGTTGGCGGATGACGATGCGGGGTCGTCACTACTGCTGGGCATCCCATATGGCAAGTCTGAGCTGTTTGACGATGCCTCCTACCCCTGATTGACTGGTTTCTCATTGATCAGCATTGTTTTCATCTGCAAAGCAAGCGCACACCTCTCCAAAAACCCCAGCTGAGCCATCAGAACGCCCAACATACACACACGCATGCCCGCCTCATGAGCAGGCCTCAAGGACATCTTTGCAGTGCCCGGCTACCCCACCACCTGGGGCAGCGCCGCGTTGGCCCGAAGGGTCATCCACCGCCCGTCGTGGGCGTTTGAGGCGCTGAGCGGCGCCGCCGGCGCGGTCCACTCTGCAAAGCTTTCGACAGGTGACTGGATTCGTGGGCCTCAGCGGCGGTTGGAGCCACGGCTCGCTGTGGCGTCGTCTGTGAGGTTGTGAGCACTTTAGTGTTACTGTTGACACAGACATCAAGTTGATGGGTGTGCCCCTCCACACCTGATGCGGCCTCGCCACGCGCAATGCACCATCTGAATGCATGACGGTCTTGGCACCCGGTGCTGGCCCTGCACACAGGGGAGCTGGCGTGGGGAGACGATTGGTTCGGGGGCCTGACGCGAAACCCCTGGGACCCAACAACCGGAAGTTGTGGCAGCAGCGCCGGCTCTGCTGCTTCTGTGGTCGCAGGTACGTGCGGTTCTTTTGGCCTGATTTTGATACTGCGAGGGTGCGAGGCTGCCGTTCAATGCAAGGCGCCCGGCTGGTCGACTGATGCTGTGGCAATGGATTGGGCCGGCAGCAGGCTCGCTTGGCACACACGACGGACGCAAGCAAACTGAATTGGCCCCCTCTGGATGCAGGCCTCCTGCCATTTGCAATCGGCAGGTAACTCCCGAGGCTTGGGGGCTACCACTCAGTTGTGCAACACGCTCCGTCCAGGCTGCTTTGGGGTGCATTGCCATTTTGACAGCCCCAGCCGCGGTCTGCGCACGCGCCCTAGCTCGCACCCCACAAACAGCGCACGTGCGAGTGCGCGCGGCCGCGCAAACGGCGCTGTGAAATCCGCAGTGAGACTTGGGGCTCCATCCTCTGCCCCGCCGTGACGACGGGCGCCACTGCCTTCCGGCCCAGCGGCGGCCTCATCCCACAGACAGGCGTCTTGCAGGCGAGATTCCGTCTCACACCCTGCCTGATTCGAGCAGGGGTTCGGACACTCGATGGGGTAACAGCATCCATGCCCCTCATCGCCAGAGATCTGCGCGGCTGCATGCGCTTTGCCCAGTGGCGCCACCATGGATGGCGCCAGACCAGCCCCCTGAAGGACGGGTGGTGCCCGCCACACCCACACCTCTCTCCGTGCTGCACAACAGCCGCGCACCATCCAACCCAACAAACAAACATCGACACCTCCAATCTCTTCCAATCCAGGCATCCGCCTCCCTCGACAAAACCGGCGTTTTCTGCCGGCAAGCCCTGGACTGCCTGGCCGTCGCCCGTGCTCTCGAGGCGCCGCAAACCGCAACCTCCGCCGCCCTCGCAGTCCGAAGCAGCCAGCTACCACCACTATCGCCGCCGCCATCCCTGTTGCAGCAGCAGCAGCAGCAGCAGCAGCAGCAGCAGCAGCAGCAGCAGCAGCAGCAGCAGCAGCAGCAGCCGCAGCAGCAGCAGCAGCCGCAGCAGCAGCAGCAGAAGCAGCAGAAGCAGCAGCAGCCAATTTCAAGATCATATGCCGTGCCTTTCATGTCGGCGGATGAGTTCAGGGCTGGCCTGGGCGTCACCCTGACATCGCTGCAGGTCGGTTTTCTGGAACGCACGGCGCCTGAGCTGGTGGGAGTGTTGAACCGCACGGCAGGTCTGCGCGTTGTTGGGCCTCTGCCTGAGCCACCCGGTGGGTTGTACAGAGCTTTCTCTGCCCCTGATGAGGAAGAAATGCTTGCCGGAACCGAGCTGCTAGCCACCATGATTGCAGAGGAAGCTGTGCAGTGCAATGCAAAATTCTGCTGATGGCAGGGCATCGGCTGCAATGTCACAGCTCGCCCTTTTTTTCTGCCATGTCTGATCCGTCTGAGTGTATGCCCAAGGCCCATGTGCACACCCCATCATCAATTGAGGCAGATGTGCCCTCTTGGCCTCTCACTCATTTTCCCCCCAGGTGCTGAGTTGACCGAGGATCTGCTGACCGTGATCCTGGAATCCGAGGTTGCCCTCAGCTTCGAAGGGCTCTGGATGGCAGGCATTGTCAGACCTAACACCAGGCAAGACAATGCAGAGCGCACGGGTTGGATGGTTCAAGCTCTGGCCTGGAGCAACCTTGCAAACAGTGCACACCAGCCTGCACTGCCAGGACGCACTGCTTTGGCCAGCAGCCATGGGGTGTACCCGGCACAGTAATGCAGATCTGTGCTTCGCAGCGTACGTTACTTCGCCCGTGTACCATCCAAACCGCCCGTACTGCCAGGTGGTACAATATGTTCAGGCTGGGCCAGGTGATGCCGTCCCTCGGATACCTCAAAGCTCAGCGCCTGCGCCAGGAGCTTGCTTGTCAGGCAAGAGGCGGCCTCCGCCCGGCTCGAGAGCGGTGTTGACGAGTTTGACGGGTGATTGATGGCACAATTGCTTGAGAACGAGGTTTGGCGGTCAGACGTGCTTGCAACCTCAGGAGAGCGGTGTTGACTGCGGCTTGGGTCTTCACCTGACTGCCATCGATTAGCACCCTGGAGGCTTTGGCCGCGACGACCACACAACTTCCGCTGCCCGCCCCTCATCGGCCCATCGCTCAGGTCACCGCTTATTTTGAGAGCAACGGGATTTCTGCGCTGCTCAAGGGCTGCGGCGGCGGCGCGGCGGGCTTGGACGCCCTGCCCTCCCTCCTGGGGATACCCGAGGTCGTCCTGCCTGTTGGTTTCGTGCAGTCCGAGGCAGGTGACTCGGAGACTAGTGGTGTTGCGGGCGCTGCAACACCTGCCCAGCTCGTCGGCCGCAGCAACATGTCAGCCCCACCCGCCAGCGGCGGCGGCGAACGGTCACCGACAGCGGTGGAGAAGGGCGGCTTCCCTCCCCTCAACGGCAGCGCAGTGGCACCAACAGGGGCCGGGTCCGGGCTGCGGCCGTTGTCAAACTCGATTTTTGGGCCACCGGGCGCGGACGCTGCTGTGGTGGCGGTAGCGGACGCTTTCCAGAGCACAACAAGCCACCACCTGCAGCGGCCGACGGTGCTGGTGGGGTAGGCGTGGGGCCATGAACACGGCCCGTGGATGCTCACATGCGGATCTGGGCGGTGCGCCAGCGTGCTGCTGTGATGCACGTCGTGCCGCTGTTGAAATGCCCATTTGAATCTTGAAAGGCAGTCAGATTTGGGGTACCCTCTTTGAGTCCATTGGAAGCACTAGCCTTGAAGTAGACGATTTGTTTGCAAGTAAATTACACTTCACTCCTAAGTCGTGCAATCCACAGCTCTTGATAAGAAAGGAATGCAGGGCTCAGAGCCTGCTGGCGCCAAGCCGCGCACAAGGCCACACTCTGAAATTGTTTTGATGGTCGCAGCCCCGACGGCCGCCCCGCGTAGCTGCGCAGGGTGCCTGGGGGGCCTGCTGTGCGCGCTTTGCTGCCGTATTGGTTTTTGCCGGATGTTATCGTGGATGAAAGCTGCAGCACTGCAACGACGTCAACAACAACGACACAAGCGCGGTCATGACGCAATCCATGGACCACCGCACCCCGCACTGCATGAAATGGTACAGGCGCCTAATGACTACGGTTCAGGGGGTATGTACAATATGCAGCTGACGAGGCATCAGCATGACATTGACGGAGCCAATCGAGAGCAGCCGCTGGCCGCCGACGCCGCCCACGCAGCTCGACATGTGGAGGCATCGGCGAGCGCAAGCAGCAGCGGCCCCATCGCTCGGGTCATTCACCGCCACAGCAGCGCTGGGAGCGGTATCCTTCAAACGGCGCCCGCACCACCGGCGCCGGCGCTGCCACCAGGCAAGAGGGGCGCAGTAAGCTCGCTCGCCAGCTGCTGCTGCTGCTGCTGCTGTTGCTGCTGCTGCTGCTGCTCGGCCAAAGCCACGACCGCGCCGCCGCCGCCGCCGCCGCCACCGCCGGCCTCTATATCCTGGACCGCCCCACCGGCCCCCGCTGCCGCCGCTTCTGCCGCGCCGCGGCGCATCCTGCGGGCCAGCCGCCGCAGCCAACCGCCGCCCAGGCGCCCTCCGCCGCCACCGCCTGCATCCCCCCGCCCGGCACCCACGCCCACACCCGCGACCGGCGCGGCCCCCTCGTGCACCGCCGCCGTCCCCGGCGCAGGCGTGGCGGCGGCTGACGTGGCGGCGGCTGACGAGGCGCCGCCGCTTGGCAGCTGTGGCGGGGGCTCGGTCGCGTCGCGCTTGCAGACGGGGCAGAAGCGGCGCACGGCGAGCCAGGAGCCGACGCATTTTGCATGAAACCTGTGGGCACACGGCAGCACTGACACCTTTTCTCCGGCCCTGTACCTCTCCAGGCATATCACGCACGTGCGGCGCGTCGCGCCGCCCCGCGAGCCCGGCGGCAGCGCGGCGGCGCCCCCGTGGCGGTCGCTCTCGCCGCCGCTGCTGCTGCTGCTCGCGCTGCCGCTGCAGCAGCTGGCGCTGACGTCAGATTGGGCGGCCACCTCAGACTCGTCGCCGTCCGCCTCCTCCTCCCCCCCCTCCTCCACGCCAAAGCCGGCCGGGCCCTCACCGCCC
>NW_014013521.1:0-2986 GCF_000611645.1 Monoraphidium neglectum
ACACACACACACGCACTCGCGCACACACACACACGCACGCACACACACACACACACACAAACACACACTTGCCCAAGCACACAATTTCCATTCATGACCTTCATAGCACCTCATGCGTTCAGCGTCAAGCAGTCAAGCCTCCCGCAAGACGTTGGCGAGCCCAGCTGCGTCACACTGAGACGTGTGCTCAACCACCTTGCACAGTGTGCACGCATTCACCTGTTTGGCGTCTGCAGCATGTTAATCTTGAACACCGCCTCAGTGCCGGCGTCCGCATATGGCAGCCACAGGCGGAAAACCTGGCGAGAGGTGCGGGGATGGGGACAGTCAGCAGGGCCGGCCTGCACGGCACCTTTGTGGGCGGAGCTGCACCCATGAGACCCTGCACAAGCATCACAGGCTGGTTGACGGGTCCCCAATGAACACGATCTTCGACGAGGCTGCTGGTCGCTGCGGCTGCATGCATGCGCCGACTTTGGCAGCCCGCGGCTGCGGCTCCTTGCGGCCTGGTTGCCGGCGCCGGGCTGAGCACGCACCTTTGAGGGCGTGCCAGTGAAGTTGATGCTCAGCTCCTGGCCCATTGGCGCTGTCATCCAGAAGGTGCTCAGGCGCTTCTGGCAGGTGTATGCAAAGCACCAGCCCTGCCATGGTTTTGGGTGCAGGACGGGAGAGGGGGAAGACGTGTCGGCCAAGTGGCAATAATGGCAGCAAGCACGCGCGGTGCAGTGCAGTAGGTGCAGTGCAGGAGCAGCCTAAAAATGGTTTGCAAAGCACCTTGTCAGATGCTTGGTCTGTGCAGCGTTTTGCGTGCGTGGCTGATTGAATGTTTCATCGAGGGGCGCACCGCCTCACCTGGTCCATCGCAGCCACCAAGATGTCTGACACGCCGCCGGCCTCCGCGATCACTGGGGAGAAGTTGCGGTCCTCGCTGTCGGGATCCCTGGCACACAACAATCCAGGAGCAACAAGGTGAGTACAGGGACAGGCGCGCCCATGACACATGAAGCCCGTGGCGTGTGAAAAGGAGACGGACAGCCAGAACGATTCTGGTTGGTGGGTGGCGCCAGCTGCGGCTGCCCCAAGGCAGCTTTTCGCGCGTGTTCCCGGCTCCCTCACCTCGATTCGAGGACGAACAGCTGCGGGTCACCCCAGATGCCCGCGGGGGGCATGGGCGACGGGAGCCAGCCGCTGTTCAGGTCGGTGGTGGTGGCACCGCGCCTGTTTGCGGGGACAGCAGACAACCACATGATGGTTGGGTAAGAACGTCACAGGCAGGGTGCTTTCAGAATATGCATGGGCAACAGCCCAAGAGCGCGAAAGGGATCAAACCAAGCAGACGCCAGGGTTCACATGATGAGTGCCCTTGCTCTGCGCTTCTGCTTGGCTCCACTGATACTCCGCACCTGCAGACGTACGCTGTGAAGTCCTCGCTCCACTGGCACGGCCCCGGCACCGCGCCTGGCCCCTGGTCCTGGAGCGTGGCATAGTGTGCGCTGTCAAACCGCCCAAGCACGGTGGAGCCGGGCCCTGCACCCAGGAGCGTGCCGTCAACGTCCCTGCAGGCGGGGGGGGTGACAAATTGATCGGCAAGCATGTGGTAGGGTGCATGGGCCGCCCGAGACGATTGGCAAGTGCGAGGGTGGGCAAGCCAGCGCTGGTCGCCCTGCCTACCGCGCCACCCCGCCCCTTCTTCCAGACTTCCAAGCGCCACAGGCTGCCGCGGCCCCCGCAGCAGCTGCGGGGGCTGGTCTGATGGTCTTGTGGACTCGCCCTGCATCTCACCGGAAATAGGAATGCCTCGGCCCGGCGCAGTTGAGGGGCAGCGCGCTGCCGTCCCCGCGCGTGAAAACCGCATCGCCGCAGTCGTTCTGCAGAGAACAGGGTGCATGGGCCGGCGATGGGCATGATAACATTTTCAAGCGGCAGGTGCGCGCAGCGCGGTAGCAAGGGGCGCCCCAGCTGTGTCGGGGTGGCGCTGGCGCGCGGGAGGTGCTGCGCTGGGAATGGGGCAGCCCACCTCGTTGCGCCAATCCGGGTCGGGGGCGATCAGGTGGAACATGGCGGGGGCCGCCACGCCGACGACGTTCATCTGCATTGACGGCGCGCAGCCGACGCCGGGGGCCAAGCGGAGGGTCAGCGGGCTGGCAGCGTACCCGTATTTGAAACCTACGTGCCGTGCTTGTGGGTGTTTCTGGCTGGTAGAACAAGGCAGACAGGGCGTTTCAGACATAGATATAAAGGGCCGAGGCCGCACTGCACATTGCAGAGGCGCTGCTTCAGCGAAGAGGCTCCCTCACCTCTGAGAAGAAGTGCGGGTGCGACGCGTCGGGCGCAAACTGGTGGTTCCCCAGCGCAAACACGCCCTCCCCGCCGCAGGCGCCGGGGCCGTCGAAGCCGGCGAGGGTGACGCCCGAGACGCGCATCACGCCCTGGGCGGTGGCGTACCCATGGGTGTGGTCCCACGGCTTCATCTCTGCAAAATGTGAGTGGGTTGAATCGGCTGGAGGTTGACAAAAAGCTGTCAGGCCCAGTCTTTGGAAACCTGTTGACGGTGTCGAAGTTGCAGCGGAGCATCCAGTTGTTCACCGCAACCAACACGCGCGATGCGCTTGCAAAGCTTCAAAGCAGGCGTTGCTCAACAGAGCGCCCGCTCGCGCCCTGCGCCGCGGCCGCCCCCCGCACCTGGCCCGGAAGTGAAGTCGATGGCAAACAGCGCGGTCTGCATCCCCACGCTGGCGTTCCAGGGCGAGGACTTCTGGTAGCTCTTGCTCGACAGGTTTGGGGCGCAACCGGGGTCCGCGCTCGCCCCGCGGCGCGCGCACGCGGCGCACACGGCCGGCGAGGTCGCGCCGACCAGCAGGCCGCCCCGCCAGGCGGCCTCGGCGGGCTGCGCAAAGGTGCCCTTCTTGAGCAGCATCACGCCGGTGTGCTTGGTGTCTGTATTTGGGGGATGGGGATGGGGATGGGGATGGGGATGGGGGTGGGG
>NW_014013521.1:3308-22196 GCF_000611645.1 Monoraphidium neglectum
TGTATTTGGGGATGGGGATGGGGATGGGGATGGGGATGGGGATGGGGATGGGGAAATGGGTGTTAGAGGGCCCTGGAGCCGGGTACATGAAACGGGTACCAGTGGGTGGCAGGTTTGCATCTGGTTGGCGAGGAGCAGTGATGAAGAGACAACGCGGGACGTCAGCCGTGCGCCACGCGTCCCCTCCTGCCCTGCAACGGGCCGTTGCGTGCCGGCCCGCCGCACCTGCCACGACCAGGTCCCTCATCAGCACGTGCGTCTCCACGCCCCGCATGCTGAGCACCCCGAAGTCCCAGGCCAACCACGAGGAAAAGTTCTTGAGGCTGGTGCAGGGGGCACCCTCGAGGTTGTCCGCAAGGACCAGCGACACCAGGCTACTGTGGGCGCTGTTGCCCTCAAACACCTGCGCGCGCCGCGGCCGGCCGGGGGCGCCGGGCGTCGCCGCGGCGGCCGCCAGCGAGGCCGAGGGCGTGGCCGCGGGGCAGGCGTCGCCGGCGACGCGGAAGCCGATGCGGTGGCTGCCAGCGGCGACGTTGCCGCGGAGGGTGTTGTTGAGGGCGGCGGCGTCCAGGAGCTCGAAGGTGGCGGGCAGCTGCTGATCGAAGCTTGATTTTCCTGCAGGGTGTGGTTTGTGGTCGACAACACAAAGGACGCAATGAGCCCCTTGCCTGCAAATTGTCCTGCTCACACCACGGGGCTGCCCACCCATCTTGTGTCTTGCCGCAAGCGACCACCCCCTCTTCTGTGGACTGCCCTCAGGCTGGCAGCTTCGCGCAGACCGACTGCCCACCTGCCATGTCCTTAGACGTGCCCATTGCCAGGTTGTTGAGCAGCACGTTGTTGGGGCCGGCAATCACCACGGTGCTGCAGGTGGTTGCAGGCAAATTGTGAACCTCAGGCAAGAGTCGCGACATGCCTTGGTCACTTGTAAGGCAGAGAGAGGGTCACACCAGCCACAAACGGTTGCCCTCTAGACACAAGACCACGACACTACAGCAGCAGCTCAAGCAATGCAGCGCGCAAAACTACAAGCTTCTGCACACCTGACATCATAGCTCTCGTGGAAGACGCTGCCCTCGACCAGCACGCTGGCCGCAGACTCCAGCGGCGGCGGCCGCGCGCTTCCGCTGGCCGCCAGCAGCCGCAGCGACGCGTCCTGCCCCCGGAAGGTGGCGACGCCCGACAGGTAGCTGCCGCCCGCCGCCGAGCTGCTGGCGTTCGAGCCGCCGCTCGACCCAGCCGTCGCGTTTGCGAGCCTGCGACTCACCGGGTTGGCGGGTGGGTTTGGCATGTTAGACAGGGGCTGAAACGGTCAAAATGGGGGGTCATGCAAGCAGTGATGGAGCGCTGTCCCAGCCGTTAGAGTCGCTGTTGGTCCCAGAGGCTGCAGCGCTGGTGCGTCGGCAACTGTCCCTTGGAATGCAGGCGCCCGTTCACCCTTGGAACTGCCAGCAGGCGCGCTGGAGGCCTGACTGGCCGCAGTAGCGGGAGGCCACCTGGGACACCCTCACAGTGGTCCCAGTGCCTGCGCACCAAAAAAGCAGACGGCAGACTACGTAATTGAATGGGAGCCTTGACCCAGCATACTCATGCGATTGTGGCTTGGGGGCCCGCTGCAGGCAGGCACATGCAAGCACGGTGCACACTGCGTCGCTCCTGCAACCCGGCCGCCCACCTGCCGCCAGCACGACCGGGCCAAATCTTGAGCCCCCGACCGCTGCAACAGACGCGGGGTCCTGCTCAGCGGGCACCACCAAGATGTTGCTGTCCAGCAGCGCCACCTCAGCGCGCATGTCCAGGTGATACGGGCTGCCGGGGTAGCTGTGCGATTGGCACACGCCAACGGGGGGAAGAGGGAAACTTGCACACGGCCTGATCGGCAAAACAAGGGCTTAGGTCCCGTCAACAACGTGAACCCGTTTCGATGTGTGATGCACCGCGTGCTGGCAACACGTTGTGGGGGCGCTGATCCGGAAATTCCCTGGGGCGACGCTCCATTGGCTGTGCGTTGGTGCTGGCAAGGCAGGCCCACCTGGCGGTCCTTGCGCCGTGATCCCAGGACAGGGGGGCGTCCAGCGCGAGCCTCGTCGTGTTCTCGGCGCCAGTCCCGCTTGCGGGGACTTCTGTCACGCCTGTCAACAGCCCAATCAGCCCGGTGTTGGTTGAAGAGCCGACGATCCGGCTCGCATACGGGGGCAGCAGGTATGCGAGCCAGGTGCCAGTGCGCAGCTTATTTTGGCCTGCTTGCGCCCTCGCTGACACAGCCGACGAAACTTGAGGAAGAGTGCTGGTCTCTGCGGCTCACCCGTAATCTTCCTGGTCTCTGCTTGGTCGGGGTTAAAGGTGGTGCTAGTGACGACCACGGTCTGCCCCACCGCCCACCCCAGGGCCGCCCCGGAGATGCTGAGCGACGCCGAGCCGGCGGCCGCGGGGGCGGCCAGGCGCGTCCAGCGGCGCGAGACGCGGGCGCCGTGGAGGGACAGCGTGCCGCCGTTGATCACCGCGAGCACCTGGCAGCGGTTTGCGGCCACAGAGTGGGGTGGGGACAGGAATTTGCAGCCGTGATGCTTCGGTGCAGAGGGTGGCCAATCAGGGTTTGCAGGCCTGAGAGGCAAGCATCCCGTAAGAAGCAGCAGGGGCCAACTTTGCCTCACAGACTTGAATTGGTCAATGTAGCATACCCCTCTGCATGGATGCCTGAGGGCCGGGGCACCAGCAGCAGGAAATTTGCCTGAATCCACAAGTTGCGCTCACCTTGGACCCCAGGACCAGATCGTTGCTTATTGCCAGCCCCCTGGTCTGCCTGTCGCCGGCCAGCTTGATGGTGGCACGCGTGGGGTGGGGCGCCTCAGGGCTGCCCGCCTCCAAGCGGCCGGTGCCCTGCACATCGGGATGCGATTGCGACGCCGGCAAGTTGCAAGAGGTGCTGCCGCTGAGTCATCAATCTCAGCCCGTTCTTAGGGCAAAGAGGCCAAGCACTGAAACTGCGAGCAAATCGCCAAGCGCATTGCGCTGGCGGCGCGTCGCTCGCCCACCTGCACGACGATGTATGTGGCCGTGAGATTGACGTCCGCCGCCGACGAGAAGCTTGCGTTGCCCTCAATAAGCAGCAGCCCCAATGGCGGCGGCGACGCGTCGATCACGAGGTTCCAGCCAAAGGGGATGGACACGTTGGCGCCAGGCGCGGGGCCGTTGGTGGCGGCGTGCGGCGTGCCGAGCCAAGTGACGGGGTCTGACCAGAACAGGGTCCCGGCGCTGTGGGAAGGTTCGTTTGAGGGGGGTGGTGAAGGGGCGCATGTTTGAGCACAGGGCTGTGTACCCTGCAAGACACAGCGGGGTCGAGCCCCTTTCGAAGGCTGGCTGGACCAGCCTAAGCCTGCAATCCGCGTCGCTTGTGGTTGCTGTGTGTTCCAGCGAGTGCGTGGCGGCTTAGCGCTGGTGTTTCATGGGCCCAAACCCACCGGTAGTCTGCCTGGCCGCTGCCCATGAGAGGGCATCCAGTCTCAGGGCATGCCCGTGGGACGAGCTCAAGGTAGCTGTCTTGGTCTCCAGCAACAAAAAGCTGTGATTTCAAGAACAGTTTTAAGAACAGGCCAAAGTCATTGTGGGACAGGAGTCATCAGGCATGCGGACATGTGTGCTAAATGCAGCAGCCATGCTTGCTGTGACTGCTGCATGCAGCCAAGCGCTGCGGCGAGCACGCACGGTCTTCCTGTCGTGCGTCACGATGACTCGCATCATATGGTGGCGCATACAGCTGCAACCCAGGGTGGGGATGGTGGCTTGCGCCAATATCCCTGCCTCACACGCGCACCTCTGCCACCGTGGCGTCGTATGTGGCATTGCCGTACCACCACCCAAGGGGCGCGAGGGTGCGGTTGTAGTACGTGGACCCATGGCGTGCGGCGCTGAGGTTTGCCACTGGGTCGACAGGGGCGCCCAGCAGTGAGGGGGTGTTGTTGACATTCATGTGATGGTATATCTGAGGGTTTGAAAAGGGTGGGGGGAAGGTTAAGTGACAAGGCCCAGTTGCTTTGGGGGTGAGTGGTATGTGCACACGGGTTTGAGCGGGCATTCCAAGCTGAAACCTCACATGAGGCCGGAGATGCAGAGCAAGCAGCGGGCGCGTCATCCGCCGGTGCATGTGGCAAGCGGGCAGCTCTTCACCTGCGGCCACTTGACCAGCATCTTGAGCCACCCGCCAGCAGTCGTCATGATGTCCGGCTTTTGCAGCCGCAGGCGGGTGGGATTGAGCTCGAAGGGGGCCGCCCAGTGGAGCCAGTAGCGCCTGATTAGCGGAGCCGCATCAGCGCAAGGGTGGTGTAAATGCAGACGCTCATAGGCTGTATCGCAAGCAGCCTCCAGCTATGTGCATGGATCAGGCGGTGCCAAGCCCCCCCTTGGCCGAGACAAGGTCTTCTTAGTGCTGCAGCCCTCACCCCTTGGTGGCGGCCGTGAACTGGTACCCCTGCTCATTGTATTCCGTAAAGTGCACCGTGCTGGTGCGGTTGGCGTCACTGGTCACCAGCAGGTCCCTGGGGCAAGGCATTCGCGCAGCGCACGAGTGAGTCGACAGCAGGCGCGCTGGGAACGCGAGAAGCAGTGATGCATGAGGCGCGGCCGGCTGGGCGAGTCGCATATGGACTGCCAGAACAAGGTTTGATGCTGGAACGACATGCACACGCAGGCATATTTAGGCTGGCCTGCAACCGCCACAGAACTCCAAGACGAACCTGAACTTAAGCTCTGGAGGCGCATGATTGTTGAGCATGATGCGCCGGAACGACAGCTGGGGGCTGCACACTGCGCCCTTGCCCTGCACGTGAGTGAGTGGGGGAACAAGCGGCAGCCGCTTCAAGGGCGGCAGTGGGGGGCGGGGGGGAGGCAGTGGCAGCTTTGGAAGCTGCGGCGGCAGCACGTCTTGCAAACAGCTGCAATGTAGGCACACTCCTGAGCTCGTCAAACAATGTATTAGAGTGTTGGATCCGCGCTGAAGCCTCGCAGCATCCCCAGCCATCCTGCATGGCTTCAGTTGGGGCAATTCATTTGATAACAGGCTGATTTTGATACCAAACAAATGACGCATGACCTCACCGCCCCCAGGTAAACGCAGTCCCTGTCGCCAAACATGCCGTTCTCCACATCGGAATGGAAGCTGGCGCCCGGGGCCGGCAGGGTCCACCCGTGGTAAGAAGCATTTGGGAGGAGCGCCCCCGCCGGCAGCGTGGCTGGCGTCAGCAGGGTGCCGTCAGTGTCCACGTAAACGCCCTTGGGGGGGGGGACATGGTAATGTCGGATCGAGGCACGGGGCACAGGCCAGGGGTTCTCAGAGGGCGGCGGGGTTCAGGAGCAGTGCGTTGCTGAGTTTATGGGAGGAGTCAACGCAATCCATTGGGAGTTTGAGATGCGATGGAATACTGGTACGTGAACCACAGAGTCGGCCAGCCACGTGACTCACCTGGTGGCCATAGCTCCAGTCTGCCAGGCGGGGCGGCACGGCTGCTGACTGCAGGAACTTGATGCCAGACAGCAGTGTCGTGGCACCGCCCTTTGGAGGACGGGAGGTAGCAGACACGGAAGGTTTGCGACGGCTGGATGTTGCAGCAAAGATGCGTGGTTGCTGCTGCACGAGCCTGGGTGCCCGCTGCACGTGCTGGCTACAACCCTGCAGGCGTGCCACCTCTTCACCTGGTACGTCTTGCACTTAGCGCATGCCTCCAGGGCCTGGAATTGTGGGCCGGCCTCCTCAGATGTGAAGCCAACAAAGGTGACGTTGATCTGTGCAGGGGGTTTGCATGTGATGTGGTGTGACGCATTGGTCCTGAGTGAGTTGCTTGCTCTGGTGCAGGACCACGCTTGAGGCTCCCGGCACGAAAACAGCACCTCTTGTGACGTCCCCCCTTTGAACCCAGGGCTTACTGCGCTCAATTGGGCGCTGTGCTTGGGATCTCCCATGGGAGGGCTCTGCGTCAGTAGGCCCCGCACGCCGCGGCTGCTGGGCCAGGCGCCCGCGCTGCCAGCGCGACCGACGGACGTGCGCGTGACAATGAGCGCGTTGCGCACGCCTGTGGTTGGCACAGTCGGGGCCAGCAGGTGATATCACACCAGCGCAGGGAGTGGAGACAGTCAGTTTGCTGAGATGCAAGGACCGCACCAAAAGGGAGAGGTACAGCGACATGCAACGCCACGGTTCTAGCTGTACATAAGGACCAACACACGGCTCAGCAAAACACGCTGCCTTCATCATGACGCACCTGCCATGGCAATGGGCGGTATACTACCGTTGCGCGGCCTGTCGTCCAAGATCCAGGCAAACTCGACGCCACCGCCATGATCTTTGCCATTCACAAGGTGCGCTTTGGGGCCACCGCCGCAGTCGGCAGCCGTCAGGTTGGAAAAGACTACTAGGCCCACCTGCAGTGATGCCGTACATGCATTGTGAGCAATGAACAGAAATAAGTTCTTCAATCAACTGGGTCTTTTTCCAAAATATGTTCTTTTGTATAAAGTAGGGCATTCTGATTGTAGGCCTACCAGCCCAAGCATCTGATGTGATGCGTGCAGCTGCCAGCATCAAATCTTGCCGGTCGCACAGGGCTCGGATTTTATCAAGCCCTCGTGAGTGCTGATTGCCTGTTGCTGGTTGCAGGTCGACCCCTCATGTGCACAAGGATATCCTTCCAATGCACAAGCATACACAATGCTGTACAAACCATGCGTATGCACCTGGGTGGCGATTGCGCACTTCATCCCATTCTTGTATGTAATCAGCCCTTTGAAATCAGCCGTGACCTGCAAGACACAGCAGAATGTATGGTGATGACAGGAGTGCAAGCTTATACGATCGGTGACGAATTTCTAACCTCCTGCACGCAGTGATGTCACGCCTTTGATAAAAGGCGAGCCCTCCCCGTGAGATGGTCTTTCGCAGGGACCCTGTAATCATGCACCTGATCGAACCGATTGTTGTTGCAGGGGTCCAGGCGGGGGTAGTACTCAGGGTGCACTCTCAGGCCGTAAAACATGTTGCTGTGTGCCGTGTTGGCCGAGTGCTCCCCCAGCGCGTGAACTTGGGGCAAGAGGTTGTGGTGGCAGAGGTGCCCTCCGGATTGCTGAGGAGCCGGTACCAGAAACCGTAGCCGTCGGAGCCTGCGTGGTTTTGGTGAAGTTGTGTGGGTGGACCAGGCAAGGTATTCGTGGGTAAGAATGAGGCACTGTGGCTGTGTCATGTAACTCGCATCAGGGCCATATGGCCATCCGACATGGAATCAGCATTTGTGCGGGGGCACACGTGTGACCCCTGCACCTGCCGCCGCGTTTCCTCGGACGGTATTATTGGGGTTGGTGATCCAGAACGTGGCGGGCGTTGTGTCTGTGTTGAGTCCTGAGTTCGTCCGCCTGGATATCAGGCAGGGGTGGGAGTGGCAGGTGCAGAAAGCGTGATACTGAGTAAGCACAGCCATCTAGCCTTGACAGCGCACGCTATACACCAAAATACATGCGGAAGAGCTGGGCACGCGTGCTCTACTGCCTGCGCCCCCGTGCACCTTGTCATCATTCCAAGGTTGCCCTCGATCACATTGCCGGTTTCGATGCCGTCCTCCAGGAAGTAAGCGTGCCCAAAGTTGTTGAAAGCCACGTTGCCTGACAGCAGGACCCTTTGCAGGTAGTGGACATGCACATGAGGTAAAATAGAGGCTGGGTCAATCACTGGACAACAGCTCCATGGAGAGACAAACGGCAACCCCGTCATCCATTCAGTGGCCAGTTGCGTGGAGAAGCTCGCAGATGTCTGAACTTTGCCCCAAACGATGCAGCAGGCTGACCCAGGTGCGATACATGTAAGCCTGGCCTGTGTGTGAGAGTGTGCATGTGTGTAAGAGGAGGCTTGCCTGTGTGTGCCGTGAATGGTGATGGCCCTCTGGAACGTGGTGTGAATGGTGCAACCCTTCACGTAGGAAGAGAAGGCCGTGTCGTTGTGCATGTGGAAGTGAATGGGATCTGCGATGCAGTAGCGGTTGGGTGGTAAAACCAAGCCATGTGGAGGACTTTGGACGGGCTTGGCATCCACCCTACCGTTTTGCGCCGCAAGATGGGAGGGCTGGTGCAAGCATGCGCAGACCCAAGCAACTGTGCGCCACCGTCTGATGCGCCCGTGCATCTATGAGCTCTGAAGCACTCACATCTCCCAAGCCTGCGAGCAGAGCAAAGGAAGGGTGCGGCGCAAGTGACCATTGGCAGCCGCAAGGACAGGCGTTACGAAACCAGCGTCCATCCCCTGGACAACAGCAGACACAACTTCATCCCGGCATCAAGAAGAATATACTCATGTGTGCAAGCAATGAATGAAGCAGCGGCAGCGTCAGGCAGCCCTGCCCTGCCGACCTGAAGGCCTGTCCAACCAGAGTGAGCTCCACGTGGTCCAGGCGCGCCGTGGCCCTGGGCGCACCCATCGGGCTGCTGACCAAGATCTGAAAGGAGAGCGCACCAGTGAGCGTGAAGAAAAAGCAGCACGCTTGAACGTGAATGTTTGGTTCAAAAGGTGACATATCGCGTTTGTCATCAAATTTTGAGTGGGAGGGCATTGAGTCTATCTTTGATGGGTCTGGTGCTCCCTGTACCTTCCTCTCCGACCCTCCATCGTCATTGCTGAGCGGGCGGCGAGCGCAGCACACAGCCACCTTACCCCCGCCGCACCCGCCAACCCCAGCTCACGTGTGCGCCGTACATAGTGTCCGCACTGGAGGGGTCCCCCATCACACGGACGCTGCGGTTGAGCACCGCCACCTCCGCCCTCATGTCCAGGACGTGGCCGCGGTCGTCGCCGGCAAAGGTGAGGCGCTCCCCCAGGTGCGTGAAGCGCAGGGGCGCCGACAGGCCCAGGCGGGTGACGGCGGAGCTGGGGGAATGCGGGAGGAGGCGACGAGGCGGGTGAGGCCGCAGGTAACAGGTATGGGTTGCAGGCTGCATGACCGAGCGAGCGTGGCGCGGCCATGTGGGTCGAGCTACGTACCAGGGCGCCACTCACCCACTCACCTATCTGAACCGCCCACAGATCCATGCTGCGAGATGCTTTTGAATGGAATCACCGCCCCACACACAGGGCGTATTCATGTGCACACACAACGGCTTGAACTCACTCGCCGGTGCCCTCCTGGGTGATAATTGTGACGAGGGCGTCATCCACCTCCTCTGGGTAGAACCCGCTCGCGGCGATGACCACGCGGTCACCTTTAAGGGGGTTCAGATTCAAGCAAATGTGTAGGTGCAGGTCGGATGGGGGTTAAGACGCCTCAGGTCGAGCAGACCGCACGCAGGGCAGAGCCGCCCGCCCGCTTGAAAGTACAAGCAGAGTGCTGCTGAGGGCC
This sequence comes from Monoraphidium neglectum, assembly GCF_000611645.1. Lineage (NCBI taxonomy): Eukaryota > Viridiplantae > Chlorophyta > Chlorophyceae > Sphaeropleales > Selenastraceae > Monoraphidium > Monoraphidium neglectum. Next base: position 12,677 of record NW_014013521.1, read on the forward strand.
CGCTGGGCTGCCGCAGTCCGCACCTATGTCCCAGTTGACCGAGCCCTGCACCACGATCTCGGTGGCGCCCTCGGGGGCGGTGGCGTTGAGACGCGTCCAGGCCGGCAGCTTTGGGCGGCCCCTCAGGAACAGATTGCCGTCACGCACCGCTATGACCTTAAAAGGGCGTTGCGAGGTTTACAAGTAGGATCAAGATTGATACCAAGGGATAATGTGCGCCCAGGGGCTTTGCGGGGCGCAGGGAGGCTGCTAGCTTGATTTCCATGTGGCATCACACAAGACGCCCGGCCCGAGCACACAGGCCTTCCGATACGGTACATCCACCGCCCTTTGGGCGCCGGCCGCACCTTGGCCCCATACAGGGGGAGCTCTCGTGCGTCTGGCGGGCCGTGCAGGGTGATGGTTGCTCTCCCAGGGTAGGGCGCGGCCTCGGAGCCGGCGGTGAGGTTGCCGCCCTTCAGCAGAATGTAAGAGGCCTGAGGCGTTGTTAGGGCGGCAAGGAGATTCAGGGGGTGAGCGGATTTGGGGACACCCTCATGAAGCCTTGGCAGTTCGCATGGGTGTTCCAAGCATGCTGCTTGTGAAGTATTTGATCATATTTTTCAGGACATCTAGATTGCCATACATCACCTGTAAGTGTATCTCGTCTGTGGCCGTGTCGTCAAATTCGAGGCTGCCCTCCAAGACTACCGCGACCAGCACCGGCGGCGATACGTCCAAGACCACTCGAGTGCCTGCATGCGCGTGTGTGTGGGTCCTGTAAGTTGCCCCGCCAGAGCAGCAGGCTGCGAGAGGGCATGAGCTTTGTCCTTCGCCTTCGTTGGCTGCCTGCAACAAGCAGCAGCAGTGCATCGCTACAAGCACACAGGCACTCACCATTGACGGTCTCAAGAGCACGCACAGCCATTGCTGGTGCTCACCAGATGGAACCACAACGCTGTCGCCCTCTGAAGGCGGGTCGCCGCCGCCCCAGGTGCTGCGACGAGACCACAGGTCAATGTAGCGGTATGACACCTGGCCAAATTGGACCAAGGGCGGCAGGTTGGGCGTGACTGGCTCAGGACGATCGATTGCAAACGCCGGCACAGTGACCCATTTTGCCACAGCAGACATATACAAAAAAGGCCACAGAATTCCAATGGTGCACAGCAACATTTGTACATTTCTTTTGACGGGAAGGCAAGCAAAATGACTCCTCTGGGGCCATTGCACGGCGTCTTCTTGCCTGGTATGATGTGTTCGCTGCAGGGGTGACGCTTCCCGGAGCCAGCTCGTGCACGGCCTCCCCCCAGCCCTCAAACAGCACCCTGACCCTCAGCGCCACTAACGGCTTCGGAAGCCCAGGGTTGGCGGTCAAACACTCTATGGCAGTTGCGTTGACCAGCGTCGCGTTGCCGCACGGCAAGGCCCCAACCCAAATCGAGACGTTGCCGGACGATTGAGAGGGGAACGCGCCCGAGAGGGTGACACGCGTGCCCCCCTCGGTGCTACCGCGGTTAGGTGTGGCGGACCAGAGGCGCGGGGTGAGGGCCGGGTCGTAGGTAAAGTTCAGCAAGGGGAGCGCCTGCTCATCTGCACCCTGCGGCGAATAAATGGGAGGCCCGGGGCACACGGTGGTGGTAGAGGGCGATTTTGCGGATGAAACCAACTGCCAACCAGGTGCACGCGCCGCCAGCCTGCTCCCTTGCACCCAGCGAGGCAGCAACCCACGCAGCAGGCAGCCGCCGAGCCAGCCGGCTAGCGACGCTGCAGCTCACCAGCGTGGGGGTCACATACAGCGGTGCGCCGCCAAACGCTCCGGCGCTCGTCACGCAGGTCACGTTGGTGGGGGACGCCGCCACCACCACGCAAGGGCTGCCGCCAAAGCGCACCGCCACGTAGGCGGGGTTGCTGCTGAAGCCTGCATAGCAAGGGTGGAGGGTTTTGAGTGGAGGGTTTTGAGTTGTCCGCTTTCCAAATCTGCTTTGAGCTCTCGAGGGTCGCAGCAGCTCATTACAGTCAGGCAAGGAGGAGAGTGTGGACAACTCAGCTGGATCACCTGCGCCTGCAATTGTGACTGTTGTGCCGCCTGCGCCGCTGCCGGTGGCGGGTATCAGGCTTGTCACATTGAGCGGGACGCTCAGCACGGCCGCGCGCCAGCCGCAGCCCAGGACAGGCGCGCACACTGCGGTGGGTGCGACGGGTGGTGGTGCATTGCGGTTCATGAAGTCGGGATGGAAAGTTAGGATCACGCAGGTCAGCAGGCTGAGGTAAATATCAACATAGCATACAAAAGCGCCTGCACAATCCAAGCAGGCCAGCCCGCCGACAGTACGCACCCCATGCAGTGTAGTTTGCTGCCGGCAGGTCGACCGGCAGGTCACATTGCAGCACTTCCGAGTAGCTTGTAGCATTCAGGGTGCTGTTGAGCACGGTCGCTCCACCACACTTGAAAAGCGGCCCCGCGACCGCCGCGCCACCGCCACTTCCCGCCTGGAATGTGACGCCAGCTGTGCTCGCCGCCCCGGCCCCAGCCGGCGCCGCCCAGGGCGCTCCGCCCCCACCGCCTGCCGCCGCGCTGCCTGTGCCCTGCTGCACGCGCCACGACAGGGCAACGCGGCGGGTCCCGTTTGCGGTCGCCGTCGTGTTTGCTGCTGATACCACCGGCGCGTACGCTTTGTCAAGGGTGTAGGCGATGGTCCCGGCTCCCAGGGTAGTGTTGGTCGCAGGGTCAACGACTTTCAGCTGGATTGTCAGCTGAAACGTGGATGGTGTCGCCTTGGCAGTCGTCAGGCGCCCGACTGACACCACCGCCCATCCGGCCGCGCTCGCAGACACCAGGGCCACCGCCAGCGGCGCGCCCGCAGGCGTCGCACCCGAGATGGACGCGGCCGTGACGGCCGCGCCCGGCGCGGCGGGCGCCCCGCTCTCGTTCATCGGTGCGAGGCCGAAGCCCGTTATGTTGATGAGGGATCCCCCCCAGAAGCTGCCTCTTGCCGGCGCCAGCGACGCGAGCCGCACCGCGTGCGCGACCGGCAGCTCCCACGGCTGCGGCGCCGGCAGTAGCGCGGCCGCGGGCGCGGGCGGCATCATAGCAAAGCCGCGGCCTGCGACCAGCACACGCAGGACGCGTACACCAGCCGGCAGCGCGGGCAAGTCACATGTGACCAACCCTCTGCCGCTTCCGTCCACGTCGGCCGAGATCGCCGGGCAGGGGACGCCGCCCAAGGTTATTGAGTAGTCCGAGGTTGACGCGCTGAGGCGGGTGCCGTTGAGCGTCAGGTTGCCGCCAGATGTTATTGACGCCAGGCTGGTGCTGCCTTGCGGCGGCGCGGCCGACGAGAAGGCTGGCGTGAGGGGACTGGCATAAAAGTACATGCAGGCGCCTGCGAGAGGTTGAGGGTTGATCAAAGACATCGCTAAGCCAGCACGCGGGGATCACAGAGGCTGCGACGGAGCGGGAAGTGTCAGCGCCAGGGATTATTGCGGCAGGGGCCAGTCTGGCAGCAGGAGTCCATGATCAAGTGCGGGCAACCCAGCATGCAGGCTCAGCGCACCCGGTGGGTTGGTGTAGGCGGGCGCTTCCGAGGGGTCCAGCGGCGGGGCCGCTGGCGCGGCGCTGGCGTTGACCGTGGCGCTCTCGCAGTTCATTACAGCCGGGGCGCCGTTGACGCCGGCGGCGACGGGCTGGGCCTCGCCGGGGCGCGCCAGCAGCAGCGCGGAGGCAGGGATGGGCGTGAGGGCCTGCGAGTCGGTCACCGAGGGCGTTCGGTGCGGGAGGGAGAGCCGCTTTGGATACTTGCCTCAGCTGCTCAATAAAGTGTCATGCTTCCATCCACGTGCAGTGCGTCGCAATGCACGGATTGTTGCAGAGCAAGCCCCACCCTACCTCCCCTCCGCCTCACGCGCATCCAAGTGCCAGCGGCCCGAAGCAGCAGGGCAGGAGTTTCGTCCTCCCCTCCCCTTCAAGACAACTCACAGCGGTGGCGCTGCCCCCGTTCCAGTTCACAGCCAGCGAGGCCCAGTCAGTGACCTCCAGGTAGTGCACTTGAGCATTGTGGTACCCCACGTCAAGCAAGCTGGGGGAGGGGGCGCGCGGCGGGATGGGCGTGGCGGACTTTGGATGAGGGCGGACGACACAACCGTTTCTTTCCATGCTGCATGCTTGGGGCGACTGCCTGCCGACGCGGGCCCAGCTGTTCAAAGTCGCCACTTGGCCGAGACCGACATGCCCCAACATGGCTTGCCCACGCACATGGTGAAAGGGTTTGGGCCGGATGAGGTGCTGCCGGCCAGGCGGCCGTTTACGTACAGCGCCGCCAAGTCGTCCGCAATGAGCCGGAACGTGAAGTTGGCGGGGGCCGGGGCCACAAATGAGAAGGAGAAGCGCCCCGCCCAGAAGTCGCTCTGGCCGAGGTCGGGTGGGGGCAGGTAGCCCCAAGTGCCGCCGATGGACGTCTGGAGTGCAGTCGCGTCTGGTGGGGTGTGGTGAGGCGGCGGATGATTCGGCAGGGTGTTGCGGGGCGCGCTGCTGCTGCCGCGGTGGTGGCGTAGTGGCGTGCTGCCGGAGCCTTGGCAGCAAGGAATAGCCAGTTCAAACGCTTGCCTGCCTTCCACGCCAAAGCGCCCCTCCAGCAACACCCTTTGTCCTGCTGTGACGCCTTGTTCAAACTCACGAGGAAGGGTGTAGGCTCTGAGGTCGGGCAGGCTGTAGGTGCCAGACCCCAGCCGCCAGTACTCCGCCAGCACCAGCCCCGCCACGCCGGGCACCCTGCACCGCAGCTCCCCCGCGGCAACGGACCCGTTCACGACCTCGCACCGCCGGCCGCCCACGAGCACGACGTTGGCGGCCGGGCTGGTGGCGTTGAAGCCGGCGCCGGCCGCGCGGAGCGTCAGCTCGCCGCCGCCGGCGGCGCTGCCGGCATTGTTGAGGATGGCGCCCACGCCCGGCGCCGCGGTGTAGATGAGGGCGCCAGAGTCCGCGGTCGTGACCGAGAGTCCGCCCGGCTGGGATGCCGTGACTGTGTATCGTCCCGCCGGCAGCCCAGCTGGCAGCATGCAGCTGACGGCGGTGTCGTTAGCCGCAGTGACGTTGCACGGCCAGGCGGCGCCAAAGCTATCGGTCAAGGCGACAGCAGCAACGCCGCCCAGGCGGGCACCGAGCAGAGCAAGCGCACCCGCAGACGAGGCGCCCGCTGGACCAGAGGCAGGGGTTATCAAAGAAAGAGAAGGCGTTGCAGCCCACTCGTAAGCAAAAGAGCAGGGAGGGTAGGGCCGCGAGGCGGAGGAGCTGTTTGTCGCTGTGTCGTTGGACGGAAAGGTATCATTCGAGGCAGCAGCCAAGGTCGCGTTTGGCGCCGCGCAGCCGTTTGTGCGGGGGGCGCGATCGTCTGCCCAGCAGAAGAACTTGGACAAATCCGAGGTCAACAGGGGGTCACACAAAACGAGGGTGATCAGCCTGCCAGGACAGGATTTGGGTGGGTAAGGGGTGATGGGGATCAGATATGCAGAATATTTTGTCTTGAAAGCTACACGCACGTGGAGCCATAAATAGGCTCCTGATTAAGCTGCTGAGCAGATGAGACATATCTGCTTGGGCACTGCAATGCTCACATCACCGCCCTCCCTGCCTCACACACTCTTGCATGTACCAACACCGCCCCAGGCCGCTTGCCATCCAGCCCTGACTCACCCTGCCGCCGTCTGCCGGGGCGCGACCGCGCGAGCGGAGGGGTCGTCGGCGGTCGCGTCCGCGGCGACGTGGCGCCGAGTAGTGCATGCCAGGCTGTCGCCCTCTGGCGCAACCGCGACCACATCGCACAGTACGAGGCCGTTGGGGAAGGTGGTGCTGACGGGGACGCGGATGAAGGCGACCACGGTCGAGGCGTTTCCCGGGGGCGCGAAGCCAGAGCCTGTCGCGAGGCGTTGGGGAGTGTGTGCATTCGCTTAATGATCATGCACGCACCATTGGCAAGGCGGGAGCGGCTGGCTCCAGATGTATAGAAATGGGAACGCTGTGTCCGCCTGCACCGCGTGTGCCGGACAGAGGTCTCATGCAGGCCTCCGGCCCCCGCAACTGGCCGCGCTCACCTGTGATGTTGAGCATCGTGCCGCCCCCGATGCTGCCCGTGTTGGGCGTCACCCCCGTGACGGCAAACAACACTTTGATCGCGGGGCTCGGCAGCACGTACATCGTGCCACCAGGAACCTGGAGCGCCAGCAGGTAGCTTCCCTGGCCAAACTTTGACCCCACGCTGCACTCCACATAATCAGTGGTGTCGCCCCCGCCTCCGGCGGCCGGGCCGACACAGGGCACAGCGGCGGCGAGGGCGGCGGAGAGGGTGGCGTACGCTGTGGTCGGGTCGGCGGCAAACGCATCGGTGGAGAAAGAGGGCAGCAGGGAGACGCGCCAAGACGGTGCGTCCGACACATTGAGGCCCCCGCGGACGGTGAAGCGCACTGTGCCGCCTGCAAACGGGTAACGTGGTAGTGAGTTCAGCTGGCGTAACAAAGTTGAGCGTGCAAAACAAGGCGCTGAGGCAACGCTCTGCTGAGCGGCCCGCACTTAGCGCGGCTGTGTCAATATGCAGGATGACATTGAGGCTGCTTGCTGGGTGCACACGGCACACCTGAGAATGGCAGGCTGGGTGGTGAGGGCGCCAACAATAGGTCAATGCCGGGGCCCGCCTGCTGAACCATCAAAGACCGCTCCTGGACGCTGGCGTTTGAAGGCAGCGCCGCTGAAGAGCCGTCGGCGGCCACCACCTTGTTGACGGGTTGAGATTGGGCGCATGCAGCTGGGGTCGAACAAGCTGCACGTGCCTCTCCCAGCAGGCTAACTGCAGGCATTCAATCAAGATACGGCGGACGCACAAAGTGCTGATACTTTGTAAGCGCATGCGCCCACACTGCCTTTGATATGATCAGTTTGCAGGGGTTGCGGAGGGCTGGAGGCAACAAGTAGCAGGGGTGCTGATGAGTCATCGCACCTGAACATCAACTGTCGCAGACGTGTTGCCCTGCAGCAGACGCCTCCTGATCTGCTGCTGCTGCTGCTGCTGCTGCGTCAGAGCCCCGCCAGGGTACAGCACAACCAGCCGGCCGTCTCCACACGCCGCGACAGCGCAGAGGATGCCACCAACGCTGACCCGGTTGGCGCCGCAGAAAGTGGGGTCGAAGCCGCTGCCAGCGACCGTGAAGAGGGTGTAGCCGGTGTCATCCAGCGTGCGAGGTGCCGAGGATGACGCGTTGGGAGCTGAGGAGGTGGTGTTGGATCCAGCGCCAGGGTCTGGGCTTGCTGATGCATTTAATTGTCCTGTAACGTTGTCACCATTCCACAGGCTAAGCCAGGAGATGGAAAGGGTCAAAGCCTCGACCGCCAGGTCTCGATCCGAGGACGGAGAAACCGAGGCGCCGGCGCCAGCCCCCGCAGCGAAGCCAGCGTGGCCCTTGCCCAGGACCGTGACCGCCAGCTGCCGCCTGCCGGCGGGGAGCTTCGATGCGTCCACCTTGCATCGGAGCCGGAGGAGGGAGGGGTCGGCGCCGCCGGCGGGCGCAATTGTCGCGTTTGCACAAGGGCGGGAGCCCAGGGTGACCTCGTTCTGAGAGACGTTTGGGGCGAAGCCGTAGCCATCGATAATCATTTCCTGCAGGGCGGCAGGCGGAGGGTTGGGGTGTGCGAGTGAGACGTGCGTAGTCTGCAGGGCACTGCCCTTGCGCTGGCCTGGCCTAAGCAGCACGCAGGCATATCTGACGGCTGGGCGCCAGAGCGAGGGTGTAGCCTTGCCTTGCGGCCACTGCCATGCCGCATGCGCGTAATCAGCCGCAAGCACGAATTGGAGCTCCAACATGCAATTTCTTCAGTTCCAGCCCCCACCTGGTCTGTGTCAGCCGCGTCCAGGATCGTCGGCTGGAACGAGGTTATCAGGGGAGAAGCGTCTGAGGCGAACCTGAAAGAGCAGCCCGCCCCGCCGTCGTCCGCACACGCCGCGAGGATTCCGTCCACCTCGAGCTGGAGGCCGTCTGCTGACGCGGCCGGCAGCCGCAGCCACTCTGCCGTGACCGGGGCGATCAGGGCATCGGTGCTCGCGTTCACGAGGGCCGAGACGGAAATCTGGGGGAGGGTGCCGTTTGTGGGGTCGAACGACGCGACGCGCAGAAGCGGGAGGTCCGAGGAAGCCGGCGGGAAGGTGACGTCCCAGATGAGGGCGCTGTCTGTGCTGCCAGAGCGCGAGACGCGGACACCTTGGGGTGCGGAGGGGGTGGGCTTGGGAGTGAGCAGCACGTGGAACAAAGCGCGTGTCTCTCACACAAAGCGTGCTTTTTGCAAAGGAGCCACCATGTTGTCGCCTGGAAATGCATTAGCCCACACACACCGTCCACTGTTCTGCCCTGCACTTTTTGTATTTGAGTGAATGGCACCCTGCTCTGTGATGGTTTCCACCAATCCCATCCCGTGAGCCTGGATGCTCCAGCGACAGCAGGCACTGGGACGCTTTTGCTCAACAATGATAATCCTGATCCTGTCCCACCTGAGAGGCCTGGAAGCTTCTTGATTGCCTCCTCAGCCGTCGCCTCATCGTCTGTGATTCGCACAGTGACCAAATCACAGTACCCCGGGGCAGCCAGGGTGAAGCTACCATTCAACTGCCCCGACGGCCGCTGAGTCAGCACCACCTCCATGGTGGCTGCGTCAGGCGCGCCGGCATTCGCTCCAGGGGCCAGGTCGGGGCGAAGCAGGGCGCCGATTGGCAGGGGGTTGGGAGCGCCGCCGGTGGCGGCAGATGGGGCGGTGGGGTCTGGGGAAGCGGAGGGCAGCCAGCCGCTGCGCCAGGGGAAGGTGTAGCCGTAGGGGTACGATACCGTCCACCGAAAGCCGACTCGTGTGCCCAAGCGCACACTGTGCAAGCAGGAGGCAGCCGACAGCGGGGTCAGGAAACGAGGCGGCTCATGGGCGTGCTGGAAATCATGCACGGCGCATGGCCGGGCTGGCATTCGCAATCATCCACCAGTGCTCGTCAACTCACATGCTGGGGCCCTCGACCCCTGCAGCGCACCTGTCCCGCGCCACAGACGCGCCGTAGGGCCCTACCACCGCGGTCAGCGCTGCTGCGCTTGCGTTCCACGGCAGTTCACTGTAGTTGTACCGCTGCGGCGCCCCGCCCCCATTCGCACTTGGCCCCCCCTGCAACCAGAGCGCCCAGCGGCGCACGCGGGGGTCATAGCCGGTCACGGTGACGTTTGGCGTCACCGCGACCGCCGCCGCCGAGGTGTCGGCGCCGGGGGGCGGCACAAAAGGCGCGCTCGGCGGGTAGACAGGGTACGACGGGTACGTGGCAACGTAAGCGGACGTCGCGGCGGGCTTGCCGGCGGTCCTGTTCGCAGGGACCCAGACAGGGTTTGCGTATATGCAGGTGGCATTTACATCCGCTGGGGCCGGCGGGGCGGGCGGGGCGGGGATTGCTGCGAGGACTGCGGTGACGTTGAGGGCAGATACCTGGGGCGAGTGGGAGGAGAAGCGTGCGTGTGTGTTGTGTGTGTG
>NW_014013521.1:22848-41476 GCF_000611645.1 Monoraphidium neglectum
GTGTTGTGTGTGTGTGTGTGCGTGCGTGTGTGTGTGTGTGTGTGTGTGTGTGTGTGTGTGTGTGTGTGTATGGAGGGGGGAGAGGGTGGGCCCAGGAAAGGGGGAAGCAAAGTCAGCACCTGTGCGTGCAGTGAAATCAATTGCCAGTCTTGCGCCAGCGATACAGCGGGCTCGTTGTTGATCAGACAGCGCAGCACGTACGCCGCAGCCCTGCTCGCATTTCCCTACACGGGAGCGCGGAGGCACGCACGTTTGACCTTGCAGCTGCCAGCCGCCAGCTCATCAAGCCTGGGCTTGTACGCGTGCCGAGCACGTCCACGCCAGCGCTGGACGGCGCTACTTTGAGGGCCGCCGCCAAGGCCCGGGAGAGCTCGGGAGCGGTGGTGTTGAGGGGCATAGGTGCCGGTGCAAGGAGGACGCCGTTCACGGTGAGGTTCACACCTGGTGGTTGCGCAATGGATATGTGTGATTGTGTGGGGAACGGTCGCGTGCAAACGATCAACATCCGCGAGGCGAGAGATGAACAGGTGGAGCGCTTTCAGGAGGGCACCAGGCAAGACAAGGACACACGCGCGCAAGCCCACAGGCACCGCCTGCGCACCCAGCAGCTGCTGGTTCAGGGAGCCTGTGAAGTTCACATCAGCAATGAAGTCCAAGGCGCTCCCTGCGGCCGTTTGAATCACACATTTGATTATGTTAGTAAGGGCACACGCTGCCTGTGTGGCATCTCAATCAAACCACCTCCAGATGTCACCAGGAGTGCACGAGCCTGACTGGGCGCGTGTGGAGACAGACCCAAGTCGCCCATGGACCCCAGCCGCCCACCTGCCGGTGCCAGCAGCTGCAGGGTCAGCGAGGCGCCAACAGGCGACTGGATAACGGCGATCCGCTGCCGCTCGCGGATGGAATTCCAGCGAGGAGCCTTGCTAGGCGCGACAACGCCGACCTGACTCAGGGCGGGCAGTGCAGTGGCGCCGAGGAGGCGGCCGGATGAGATACCGCTCGGCGGGCATCAGGTGGATGCTATGATGGAGCAGTTGGACACCATGATTTAACAGCTTTATCGATGATGGTCCCGCACCTGTACGAGCGAGGGCCCCTGGACGTTGCAGTGCGCGAGGCGCAGCAGAACCCTCTGGCCCGCCGCCAGCAGCACCGGGGCACTGCGCTGGCGGCTGCCGCTGGTGCTGGTGGGGGGTGCCAGGGAGCCCCAGCTGTCCAGTGACCCTGTAAACCCGGTGATGTTAATCAGGGGCTGCGTGACAAGGGTGGCATTTGCACCAGGAAGCACCGCTGAGTCGTTGGTGGGAGCCCAGGTGGCCACCTGCGCGAGTCAGCGGAGACGCAGGGAAAGGGGGGTTCAGGCAGCTCCTTTTAGCGTGCTTGTTTTGAGCAGCGCATTGCCTGTGCCGAGAGGCCCGCAGGCAGGTCAGTGGTCTGAGCGTCACGCAAGCTGTCGCCGTGCTGGTCAACGATTTCACACCTACCAGCTGCGCATAGTCGTCTGCGGCCACGAGGAACGCGTACGCGCCCGCGTCAGCCGCCGTAAAGACGGCGGAGCTACGCGTGCAGTAGTAGGCGCGGCTGGAAGATATGCCGGCCTCCCACGCGCCCTGCAGCACCCGGCCTCCCTCGTCGCCGGCGGTGGCATTGGGTGTCCAGGACCAGATGGTGTCAAACATGGCTGATAGGTTGCTGGATGACGTGCTGACGTCCAGTTCGCATGGGGGTTGAAGGGCGGGCACGGAGCGTGTTTGATTGGTTGGATGGAGGCCCGTGGAACGGCTGGGGTGATGCTGCAAAATGTCGCAGCATGCTGCACGCATCTGTCAAAAGCACCCAGTGCACAATGTTCGATAAAGCTGCTCACGTGCGGTTGAAGGTATCCAGCCTGATCCCACGCAGCCCGGGATAAACACCTAGCGTCTGCATCGCGCCAGCGCCCGTGGCATTGCTGCCTGCTGCGGCGGCCCGCGTCACGCAGCGGGCCGTGTCGAAAGTCGAAGACAGCACGTCACAGGGGACGCCGCCGCCGCTGCTGCCGCCGCTGGCCCCGATGGAGACCCTCAGCAGGGCGGGGCTGCTGCCATCGGTGCCGGCAGGGGCATTGATTTCCGGGAAGCCCGCGCCGCGGATTGTAAGGGTGGTGCCGCCAGCAACAGACCCAATAGGTGGGGAGACACTTGATATAGTGGGGTAGATCTGACCGTTGTTAGTTGTGGTTGAGGCAACGTGATGAGGCGTAGAAGAACATATTACGTATTGGTATCAAATCATAGGGCAACGACAGGCTGCGAAGCACGGGCCTTTGCGGCCGAACATGCATGGGCCTATCTGCCAATCACGTGCTGTCGCTGCCCCAATCATCCATTGCCTTGCACCACATTGCCACCCCAGTCCCTTCACGCGCAGCTGCCAACAAAGGTGTCAGATTACTAAGAAGCAACCTTTCCGCACCTGGTACTGATAAGGACGACCGCGCCTGTCAGCCAGGAAGGAGCGGTCCGCCGCCAGCGTCGTGCCGCCTGCCAGCGTGCCCTCAAATGAGGCGCTCACGTTGTAGCTGCCCGCCACGCCCAGGCCCGGCTGGCTCGCGCCCTGACGCAAGCCCGCAGCCAGCTGTGGGCGGGAGAGGTTCAGCAGCAAGCAGGCCAGTAAAGTGGGGAGTCGCCACAAGAGGACTGGCACACCCTGAGCTGGCAGACTTGAACATGCAGATGATATTCTGTTCAAGCCGAAAGAATCACGCCCGATTTTCAGCTCGCAATACGCCTGGGCACTTGCATTTAGCGCATGAACGTGCGCACCGGCACTGGCGCCGTGCAGTTCAAGCGGTAGAGCCACGTCCCCAGCTGGCGCCACCGCAGGAAGAGGTCTGGCGCCCCCGCCGCCACCGCGTCGTTGCTCCAAGCCAAGCTGCCGGCGTTGGCCTGGCAGACGTAGGGGCCAAGCCTGGCGGCCCCTAGGCAGGACAGGTCCCCGTCTGATGAGGCAGCCTGGGCGGACTTGCAGGCGTCACCCATCACCCAGCCCGGGTAACCGAACATGTTGACCTGGCCGCCTGGGGGCCCCGCAGGCGGCCATGCCGCAAGGATGGCTGGCATGTGGAAGAGATGGGTATGAGGCTGATGGTAAGGTAGAGGTTGATTATGTGCGTTACTAACAGCTGCATGCGGGCATTGTCAGCTGCATGGGGTGCCGCCGATGCCGTTGTGCAATTTGCAGCCAACGCTGCCGCCTGCCAGCTGAGCCCTCCCGCCCTCCTCACTGGGGGTGTACTCCTTGTCATATGTAAAACAGCAGGACGTCGCTGTGGGGCCGCTGTCCACCACGACAGTGACAGGGTAAGCGCCTAAGCGCGCCGCTGGGGGCGCCACGCATTGCACCTGAGGGAAGTGGTGTGGCATGGCCGAGCGGGGATGCGGCTTCTTGCCAAGCGACAGCCGCTTGAAGTTTGGACGAGGTGCATGCTGGCGAGCCGCGCCGCCACAAAGACCGCCAAAATGCGTCTCTGCCTCCCCTGACAAGGATTCGTCCCTGGCGTTGGCAGACTCACAGCAACTTCCGAGCTGCGGTGGTTGACCGCTGGGCAGGGGTACGGCCCAACAAACACGGTGTTGTTGCCAGCAAAGCGATCCCGACTGAAGCCGCCGCCATATATTGTCAGCCTGAAAGGGTGGTGCATGCAAGAGAATGCGTATGCATGTGCGTGCATGTGAGTGTGTATGATGTGTGGCATGTGCGCAAGAGCATGAGCACCGTTGTGGTGTGCACATGAGCATGCGCGCAAGTGCAAATGTGCATGCGCTGTCAGCAGCTATGTTTCTCAATCTCCTTGGTCCTAGGCCTTGTTTTGAGTGTATGGAAGACACAGCAGTTGTGCCCTTGACTGCTTCGAAAGCAGAAGTCCGGTCTGCATGTCTGCGCAACCCCTCCAGAACGCACGCACCGGGTGCCACCAGCCGCACTGCCACTGCGTGGCTGGATATCTCTGCGGTCGTAGCATTGAGCATAACCTGCTGATGTCTGTTGCACGAGCCGTCGATTCAAAGGGCAGGCACCACAGCAAAAAGGTATGTCACCAGCACGAGCCAGCACATGCAGCGCCGCTGGCTGCCACCCGGCACAAGCACCCTGTGCCGTCACCTGATATATGCTCCCTCAACTTGCACCAGAGCCTGGCTTATAGCCAGGGCTACCGCAAGGAGGGCGCAGAGCAACCCGATCATCGTTCTCATGACCTCATGCGTCCATCTTCCAGATCTTTTTGAAAAAGGCCAAGATAACGTATCACATACATCAAGAATATCCTATGAAAACATCGTAGTCAGATCTAGATCACACGAAGTCCCGCCCAGCGCTGGGCTTTGACTGAAATCGACACACACAAACAAATTGACGTTATAGGCATGTGAAATGGGTCGGTTATGGATCCCGGCCGAGCCAGAGGTGTCAGCCTGCGCCGCGCTGCTGCGTCTGGTCAAACATGATCAGGCTGTGGACAAGTACGGGTGCTGCGCAATCCACAAGCTACCCATGCATTGTGGGTGTTTTGGTCATAGTTCATGACCTCAAGTATCAAGAAATTTCCAGGCGGTGTGCTGTCAGCCTGGAGACAGTTGGGGTGCTGCACTGATGGTGTGATGCTCAGCATCATGCTTGTAACGCCAACTCTTGCCATCTAAAGATATTTTGGAGCCTCCTGCCCCAGATTCATTACATGAGATTGAAATCAGTCATGTTACTGCTGCATCACTTGATAACCGCCATCCTGTGACGAGCTTCGGGGCAATCTTGAGGGGCCTACTTTTGTGTCCCTGTTTTGGGATGTGCTACGCACATGGGTCCGACTTTATGGATGCAAGGCGCTACCGGAAACCAGCGTTTTTGCTCCAGGTTCCACGCAACATGGTGCAGCGAGGATGGGTTGAAGTCAGCAGGCAGCCCGCAACACATCGGTGACAATTGCGACACGGCCACTACCCTCCATGCTCAGCCCATGGATCCCTCACAATGGAGTAACCCCAAGATCTGCTTACACTCCTTTGGTTTGCATGCCCATGCACAGGTGGTGCCTCTGGTTCTTGGGTCACCGAGCTGTGAGAGCTGGTCAGCTAGAGCATGTGCGGTGAGGCCGGGTGCGGCGTACAATCCGGCATGAACAGGCGGCCTAGCTCCCACTCAACGTAGCCCCTTTTGTCTGCGCTGTGATACTTTAATCTTGAATCACGCACGTGCAGCGCGCTAGCAGATCATTCAATCATGGGTGAGAAGAAGTCGACGGAGGACATCGGGAAAAAGCTCAAAGGTCTGTGGAATAAAGTGACCAACGAGCTGAACACCAGTGGCTCCACGTTCAAAGGACATGGTCACAAGCTGGGAGGCGGCGAGGTGCGCGGCGCACTTCGCTTTGCCGCCCAGTCGAGCGTGAACCTTGCTGCAGGTCGGCTTCATGCGAAGCGATCATGGCAACACGCACACAGGGATCAAGCGCAGCGCCGAGCAACCAAGCTCGGCCAGCCGTGCCCGCAAGGAGCGGCCCTGCTGCCAGCACAAGCACGGGCCCAGCACGTTTGGCAGGAGTGCGGGAGCAGCAGCGGGAGCAGCAGCAGGTGCCGGGGCGACCCCTCGGAACTGGGGCCGCCGTTGCCGCTGCTGAGCAGCGCATCGCAGCGGCAGCGGCTCGGGGCTCCGGCCAAAGGGGCGGCGGCGGCGGGGCACCTGAGGCGCCTGTGAGGGCGCAGGGGGTGCTGTTGCCGGCGTCGGAGTTTGACCCCTTTCAGCCGGCTGTAGGTGCGACCTCTGCAATATGCTCACAGCCACATGCTCACAGCCACATGCTCACAGCCACGTGCTTGCTGCATGCTTGATATTCCTGGATATTCCTCGCAAGTGCCGGCGTGTTGGCAGAGGTTGTTGACCGTGCGTGCCAGATTTGGGATGCGCCCACCCCTCCGTCCACCACCCGCAACCTCGTCCTGCACCCCCATGTCCAAGGCGGCGGAGCGGCGCTCAATGCCATTAAGGAGCCGCACTTTGAAAGCAGCTCCAGCAGCGGCACCTCCGGCGGCCGCCCCAGAGAAGGGGCCCCCACCCCTGGGGCCGCTGCAGCCAGCTCGGCTCCTCCTGACAGCGGCAGCAGCAGCGGCCCCACTGGCGCGCCGGCAGCCATGCAGGGCCCGCCGCCGACAGCAGATCAGGTGGATGAGATGAGGCGCTGCGTGGCCCTGATCCTCTCGATGCCGCCGGAGAGGGCGGCCGGCAGCGTGGAAGTGCTCGGGAAGCTGCTCGGCAACCTGCTGTCGCGGCCGCAGGCGAGTCGGGCCGGGCCCGCACCAGCGCGTAAAGGGGCCCCCACCTGAAATCCGCACGCCCCAGCACGGGCTGAGGCTTTGGACTGCCTGCCTGTCGGCGAAAGTAGTCCCGCCACGGAAGGTGGCGGCCCAGGTCGCGTGGACCCTGCTCGGCCGCCGCCTCCCCCCCTTATTTGCGCCGTGCACGCCGGCTTCCGCGCCTCGTGCCCGTCATCTCCACCAGGAGCCGAGGTTCCGGCAGGTGCGGCTCGGCAACAAGCGCATCCGCGAGGCGGTGGTGGAGGTGCCCGGCGGCTGCGAGCTGCTGGCGGCGTGCGGCTTCCAGGTCCACCGAGACCCGGGGGATGGGGAGGACGGCGGGTGAGGGGTTGGGGGTGGAAAGGAGCACCGAGGGTGGGTGGGATGTTGGCTGTGAGGGGCGGTGGGTCCTTAATGGGAGGATGTGGGAGCTTTGGGAGCTGGGTGTTATGGCGGATAAGGCTCTGAGATTTCAGGGGGTCTGGGAGGCCTGGGGAGGTTTGGGGTGGGGGCCATGAGCGTGGGCATCGGGCTGCATGGTGATGGGACGTTCCTATAATTCTTGTCAAGGGTGTTAGGAGGAGTACCGGTATGTGGCGTGCATGGGGATGGCGTGGCTGAGGTTGCGGGCGCGGCATGCCTCATACGTGTTACATTGATTGTCAACTGGACACAACACATGCTGAGGATGCTACCTCAGCGCCCCCACGCATGCACGAACGCACACGCACACACACACACACACACACACACACACACAGAAACACATACATCACACATACACACACAACACACACACCACCAGGTTTGCAGCCTTCCTTGAGGACCACAACCTGCCACTGGTGGAGGAGGGCCTCCTGCAGCTGCAGTCGCTCGCATCCGCAGCCCTGCCAGCCTCCACGGCCCCACCGGCTGCCTCTGCCGGCGTAGCAGGCGTCGCAGCCGCCCCTGCCGCCCCTTCCAACCCTGCGCCCCTCGGCATGCGCGCGCCGCCGTCGTCGCCGCCGCCCCCGACGACTGTGGCCGCGGCCGCGCCGCCGCCGCCGGTGGACAGGCGGCTGCAGGTGCTGCTGCCCGTGGCCTCCGACATTCAATTGGATGCGTCGTTCTTCGAGCGGACACCCGCAGACGTCAAGGCGGAGTACGCCCGGCTGGCGGCGCGTCGCCGCGCGGGCGAGGTGCTGACAACGCGCGCGCACAAGGAGAGGCAGGCGGCGGCCGCGGCGCGGGGCGCGGCGGCGGCGCTCAAGGAGGCGGCAGTGCGCGTGCGGTTCCCAGAGGTGACGTGGCGGCTCGCGCTGCAGCTGGGATTTGGAAGGAATAACCACAGCGGGCCAGCGCGCCTTGTGTGAACTGAGCTGTGGAGCGGCTGGATCCTTGTCATGCGTGTCAATCGCGGGCGATAGCTAGCGGCATCATGTACGCCCCGTGCCTGCGTGCGCCTTTGAACACGCTCATGCAGGTAACGGCATACCTGGCTCCAATCTAGCGCCGCCTCACTCCCAGGACTTCCGCGCAACTTGGCAGCCCCGCAATCTCTCTTATGACCCACAATGTCAATGGATCACCAAGACCGCCGGTCGAAGTGCCGCTTTGACCGCCACCCTCACGCGTAAACCCCTGCCCTCCACCCCAAAACCAGGGGGTCCAGCTGGAGGCCGTCTTCGGCGCGGGCGAGCCCCTCGAACGCATCCACGAGGTCGTCGCCGCCGCCCTGCGCAGCCCGGCCACCCTTTTCGAGCTGGTGCTGCCCGACAGGCGCCCGCTGCCGCGGGAGGGGCGTGTGGCCGACGCAGGCATCGCGCCGGCGGTGCTGCTCAACTTCCGGCAGCTGGAGGCGTCGCCCGGCGCTGGTGCACGCGGGCGCGAGCTGCCGGCGCTGTCAGACGACATGCTGCGCCTAGCAAGGGTTGACTGATGGGGCCGGTTTAAGGCAGCCAGCGTGTTCGCCCGACAGCGCTGAGGAGTGGCCAGAGGCGCCAGATCTTGGCGGTTCTGCGTCGGTGTGACTCTTCGGAAGAGACTCTGTGCTGGCATGGCGCCAAGGCCCTGCCATCACCTTGGGTCATGCATCCAAACTTGCAAACCTCGCTACACAACCTAACCATTTTTTCAATGCGGTACCAGTTTTTACACACATCAATGCCATGTCACGCATTGCTTCTCGTCTGTACATATTTCGTGAGGCATGCGCTTTTCGCACAGGCATATGCATCTGCTTACTGATCTGCCCGCCGTCATGGGCATTGGACTTCGTGTCAAATAGGAGACCCTGGGGCCACCAGTGGAGCGTAAGACAAATGGGGGTGCCCTCATCCGATTTGCAAGCACACCAATGACACCCCAGTGATGCAATTGAAGCATGTCTATTGCAGGCCCCCGTTTGCGACTGAAATTGGGCAATCTGCAAAGCAGAGCGTGCCTCACCGCCGCCCCACGCCTGCCAGCCACCGGCCGGCAGGAACAGGGGATGCTCCGAGGAAGACGACCAGAAGGCGAGACGCAGGGTGGTCGCGCCGGCGCAGGATGGCGGGAGGCAGCTGATTGTGCATTCGTGAAGTAGAAATGCGAGAACGCTGTGCAGCAGGAATGACACCGAAAGAAAGGGCAGCAGCGCGACACGCACACTGCGCTGGATCTGCTCCTCAGGTTCATGCGTTGAAATGCCTTTGTGAGCTGGCGGCGGGCGGTTGGTAAACAGCGCGGCGCAGTGACGAGCCAGGACAGCCTGCAGCCATGCAGCATGGCAAGCGGTCAAGCTGACCCCGGGTTGACGTCAATCCCGACTTCGCCTGCACCGACTGGCCGGCAATTGGTCAGTCCAGCTATGCACAGCACAGCAGCTGCCAGCTGGCGGCGCGACGTCGCGTTGCTGGTCGTCACCGAGTGACCTTGCTGGGTGACTTCATCGGTCGTCCTCCAGGTCGTCTACGTCAACGTCTTCGATGATAACGCGCACGCTCTGCACGCTGAGCGTGGACGGCAGCGTGCGGCCCCCATCAGCCGCCTGCTGGCCACCCAGCAGCGGCGCCCGTGCGCCGTCCGACTCGTCCGCGGGCGCCGCTGCCTGGACGGCCGCCCCGCCAAACGGCGTGCTGAGCGCCGGGACCCGGATCCGCCGAGACGCATGGGTCGACCGCGAGGGGCGCAGCTGCCGCGCGCCACCAATAGGACCGGCGGCCGCCGGGACCTCGCCGGCGGCCACCACCGCAGCCGCCGCGGCCGCCGCCACGTCGCCCAGCTCCCCGCCCGCCGCGACGCTCATCTGCCGCGACGGCGCCGGCCCGCCGGTGCCGCCGGCGCCGCCGGCCGCGCGGGCGGGCGGGGGCAGCGAGCGCGCGCCAGAGCGCGGGCCGCTCCTCGCGCTGGTTCGCACGCTGCGGAGCAGAGAGCAGAGGCTGCCGTCGCCCTCGTTTGCGTCCTCGTATATCACAGAGAGGGCGCCGGACAGGGGGCACTTGGTGTAGGTGCACTTGAGGGGCGCCTCCCTGCCCTCTTCAGGGAAGAGAACGTAATGCTGGAACTGTGTGGATAGGACAGCAGGTTGTAACGCAAAAGGGGTGGAGGCAAAGGCACGTGGTTGCTTTGATGTGGGGTGCGGACAGGGTTGGAAAACGATGGGAGACACACAGGAGCAGCCGAGGAAGCACCGAGATTCTGTGCGGCGCGGAGGGTCAGGGCAGCAGCGGCTCGAGTCGACCCGAGACAGCATGTGCATTGGGGCGAAGCTAGCAAAGATAGCGAGGAATTTCAGGGGTTCCCCGCACCATGAAAATCGCGTCCATAAAAATGGAGATGATGGCCAGGCCTGGGCGTCCGAGGCGCGCGCGAGACGCGGTGCAGTCAGGTGTGCTGGCCCCGCCCCTGCCGCACGACGACGCAGGCCTGTGCAGGCGCCCCCCGCCTGGCCGCAATTGCCCACGAGTTGACGGTCAGCATTGCAAACACAGGGTGCTCTAAAAGGACCCTTTGGCCAGCCCGGTTGGTGCACGAGAGCCTTGCCGCCCACCAAGTTTCACAGGGTTGGAGGTGATGGCTGCCCAGTTGCCGGCGCGCCAGCAGGTGACAAGCTGCTGTACCATGGACAGGATGCCGCCCATAAAATCGAGCAGGATGTTGAGGATCGACCAGCCCTTGGTGCTGCGGCGCGCGCAGTTGAACATGACCTAAGGAGGGCGGGGATTGACGTCATCGGGCGAGATGTCGCACGCATCGTGTGTGGTTACGCACGCGCCATTGTGTGCGTGTACATGAGTGCATGTGTGCGCCAGTGCACGCTCCTGGCATGCATCGCCAAGCGTCCTGGCCGGCTTGCCCATGTGCTCGGTGTGTTTTGCGCTGTGCTGTGCTGTGATGTGCTGTGCTGTGCTGTGCGGGGTGTGTGTGTGTGTAAGAGTGTTTGAGTAGGTAAGCGAAGGGACATGCGTGTGTGGGAGACCATACAGGCAGCCCTGAGCGACCTTGCTCTCCCCGACCCAAGCGCCCTGCAACTCCCCTGTACTGCGCCCCTCCTCCCCGTGGCCCGTGGGCGCCTTGTGTTGGCGGCCTGTGCCCTCCAACCCCAGGCTGCCTCGTACTCACGTTCCCCCTTGATGCACACCCACACACACACACACCCACATATACACACATACACACACATGCACACACAAGGGCACGCACGTACGCGCGCACACACACCTGGGGTACGTACTTGACCATAGTGACCTTCAAAACAGGGTGCAGAGGGCACAAATGCAGAGCAAGAGGCGGCCTCAACCACTGCGAATGCAGGCAAGCATGTGTCAAGCTGTCCAAGCCGTCCGCCTCTGCTGCCCAAGAAGTACGCGCAGCTCGTAGCCTTGCCAACACATACTGTGGTTCAAGGTTGATGTGGGGAGGCAGCGACACCCGCGACTCACCCCCATCTTTACATATGACAGAAAGTAGAGCCAGTCCCGCCAGAGCAGCCGCCCCGCCAGCCACGCCGGCGCCGCCCCGCCCCCAAGCCCGCCCCCCTCGCCGCCCCACAGCGCCACCGCCGCCGCGTACGCCCCCGCCGTCGCCGCCGCCGCCAGGACGCCGGCGCGCACGGCGCCGTGCACGCGCTGCCCGCCGCTCGGGTAGACCAGGCACTGGCAAAGCAGCACCAGCGTGAGCACTAACGCATGGACAGCAAAGAACACGTCGTTTACGTCCACCGCAGTCTGGCAGTAACGATCCCCATCAAACCCTGCCTCCGAGGCTTCCCCAACGCCGTCACCGGAAGCGGAGGCGTAGCCCGCCGCGGCAGCTGCTGCGCGTGCGGCGGGGCTGGGTGCCGGTGGGGCGCTGCGCGGGCAGCCGAAGCCAAAGTAGATGCCGACGTTAAAGGTGGCGTAGGCAAACCAGCCAAGCAGGTTGAGGGCGAGAAAGTCAAAGGAGCTGCAGATGGGTGCGGTGAGCAGGGGGCGGGGGCGAGTTGCGGGCAGGGGTGGGCGTTTGAAGGGCGGGGACCTGCTCTGCTGAGCAGTGTGAGGTTCTGCTGCAGGGGCCCTGATGGCGGCGCAAGAGGGGCGACAGCACGGAGCGCGGCAATTTACAGCGTTGTAGCCGTCGAGGTGGATGCGCGGCGGCAACGGCGGCGGCAGCGGCTGCGGGGGCTGCGTCTCACAGGCCGGAGACGTCCTTTGTGAAGAGGTGGAGGATGATCTGTTGGGGCGTGGGTTTGGACGGGCACGGCGGGCAGGCGGGTCGGCGGCGGTCCGCTTGCGCACGTGCTGGCAGACGCCGGCGCGCCGGTTGCGCAAATGGCGGGGCGCTCAGGTCTGACTGTAGATGCCGCCCATGCATGACGGCGAGCGCGCGTGTTGACGGACACGTCCCCACTGCACTAGCTTGCGCTCACACACTGTAGAAAGCTCTCACACGCACGCGCGCCTGAGACCCACACATGAAAAACACACAATTACACATACACACATGCTTGCGCACACACACACAGCACACAGCACGCTAGCGCCTGCCTGGGGGTAAAAGGAGAGGGACCAAGCTGCGGTGTAGGTCCATCCAGTGGCGCTCTGCACCTCGCCCCACGGCGGAGGGATCGAGGGGTTGGGATACAGCCAGCCGAGCGCGCAGCCGGCGACCGCCACGGCCATCAGCGTCACCCAGCGCGGCGTGTGCCACAGCCGCGGCAGCAGGCCGCCGCTGCCGCCCGCCGGGCCGCACGAGGGGCGGCGACGGCGGGGCGCGCCCGGGCGCTTTGGGCGCACACTCGCCATGCCGGCGCGCCCTTGCGGTTCTGGCAGCCTCAGGCACAATGATCTATTGCTACAGCCCTCACAGTTGGCTACTGGCCTCCGGAAGTACACTGGCGAGCCTGGTGGGCGAAGCGCCCCCGCTGGTGCCGCTGGTGCCGCTCGCGCCTGGTGCGTTGCTTGCTGGCACCGCAGCTCAGCACAGGATCAACTGTCACTGACACGGACACAGACAGCCCCACGCGTGTAAGTTCGCTGCGTTGATCACAACGGGAACGTGCGTGAGCTGTCGTGTAGTACGGTAACACACACCGATTCGAGTCTGATCGCGTCGTCATCCAGGTGTGGCCAACAGCAGTGACATGCGACGGGACATTTGCTTCGTTGGGTGCTGCTAACAGATAGGCAGCCCTCTGGCCTCTGGGATGCCAGCAATCGCAGCAAATCAGCAAAGGCTCGCTCGGCTGAGCTGGCTGTGTGCGCAAGCAGGCACAGAATCAGGAGCCTGGGCCGGGTTCGCTCAAGTACTGGAGATGCCAGTATTGTGCACAAAGGCTTTGGACAACAGTAGTGGCCGTAAGCAGATGGCGACCCCGCTCACCCACAAAGCGTGTTCTGATTACTGCTGAGTCACGGGCAGATTGGGGGTGAAGCGCTGTGCGACGACTGACCTCCACAAGTGCACACGAGCGCACGTGTGCGTGCATGTGCCTGCATGTGTTTATGTGCATGCATAATGCCTGCATGCGTGTATGTGCGTGCACGTGCGTGTACGTGAGCTTGCATGCGCGCACGAGTGCGCATGAACTCGGCGGAGCTCAAGGCGTCTTTGACGAGTACTTCCATCCCCAGACTGCCAGCAGCTACAGCAGCAGCTGACACAGCAACAGCAGTGGCAGAGCTCGAGCAGGGCCATCTTCAAGCCAGTGTGCTCAAGGTCTCAAGGTTTCTGGACACCTGGAGCAGTAGCAGAGACAGGTGTGGGCGGGGGTGCACACGACCAGCATTGGCCCTCTTCCCGGGAAAATTGGGGTGCGCACAAGAACTATCATCTTGCAGGGCCTTGTCCGTAGATAATAGCAGCCGTATGATCCAGGTGGGACATGCACGCAGGGGGAAGAACTGGTCCCAGTATCGGCATGCGGCGCATCACATTGTTGGGGAACGCAGGGTTGCAGAAGCGCTCCTGTTGCTGGACGGCTGGCGCGCACATCAGACCTTGAGACAATATTCAGGCGCAGGTTGTGCCGGTGCACCGTCCCGGCTTGGCGCCTTCAAAACGCCGTCCAGCCAACTCCCACAAGGCGGGTGGGCAACCCGATCGCGGGCCCTCAGTCCAGTGGCCATGTGCAGCGCGTCCCGTTCTTGGCTTCCCCCTTCGAATAACCATCGCCGATCGATAACCTGTCGTCTTGCATCTGACACCTTATACAGTAGTAATCAATGCGCGTCTCAGGGGACGCACCGAGTACTGCCTTGTCAGCATGGTCGGGCTCAAACGGAAATTTGCCACGCAGCGCTCATCATTTTCAAATCCCGGCCAGGACAGCGAAAGCAGGACACATTTCACCTGATACAGCCAGGTGCGCTTTAAGCCAAGACGGCGAGAATCGCACAAGCAGGTTCAGAGCGCGTGACAACAGCAACCCTGTCACACTGACATGCACACAGGCGTCCCTGCCGATCATCGACTTGCGCGGCAGCAGCGCCAGGAGCCTGCTGCCGACGGCGTAAGCGCAGGAGAGCAGTGCTTGCTTACAGCATTTTAATGCATGACAATTCAAGGCCAGGGAAGCCCTCGGGCGGCCAGATGACGAAGCACCATTGTGCCGTCGAGCGGAAAAACGCCATCATGGAGTGGCTCACATGACGTGGCAGCTGCCGTTCTGCAGAGTCAGCATCTGGAGCAGCTCATGTGCCACTAGGCGCAAGACCAGCTGTCTGTCAGGTGCTGCTTCACTTTCCAAGCTTCATCCTGGCCTTTGCTGCCAGCCAGGTGCTGTAGCAGCCGTGCCTGTGGCGCCCATGAGGCCAATGCACCGGCCTTCGGACTTTGCTATGTAAACCACCAATTGATGCGCACTATGCTGACCTCACCTGGTGATAGCGCTGCAACCATATGGATTGTAAGTTGTGAGTAAAAAGAAACAATAATGCCGCAGCACATGGACTTCTGGCAGGCTCGCAGCTGGGGGTAATCACTCCCAGGCCATGCTGTTGCCTGAGTCATGGCCTCGAGCACCTCCGCAATGGCCGCCACACGTTACATTGTGCCCGTGCGGCCACCAGGTTTTGATTTTGCAAGATATACTCCCTGGAGAAACCAATAGAGGCCGTCCGGGCACATTCTATGACAAACGGGCCACCCCGGTCAGCATGTCCAGGACCGTGCGTCATGCAGATTTGGGATTGAGGATCTGGCCAAGGAACGAAGGTCGGTTAACACACACAAGCCGCAATTTCATCGCGCATTGCTTCCGGTGGTTACCTTTCTACCTCGTTTGAACCCATTCCAGCCACGCCTCCTCGACGTGACTTTGCCCCCATCCCCAGGTGAGAGCGTGAGACCGCTCGTTATTGAAAGTTGTTGAGGCACGCTGAGCACATGTGTGCGTTGCACCTTGCAGCTTGGGGCTGGCACAGACCAATGTGCACCCTGCCCACCGTTTGCGCCACCCTCTCCCCGTTTGGATCCCCTGCCAAGCCCCGTTCCTGCTCCCAACGCCCAAATACAGGTGCGACCACCGCATCTGCCGCCATGGCTCGCGCGCTCTTTGTGGCCGCCCTGGCCGTCATCCTCATGGTCGCGCCAGCCCTGGCGGCCCGCGACCTCAAGGGCCAGCGCCCCGACTATGGCGGGCTGCTCAACACCGTCACCGACACCGTGGCCGGCCTCCCCGTTGCCGGCCCCGTTGCTGGCTCACTTGTCACCGGCGTCCTTGACACCACTGGCAACCTTGTGACGGGCGTCCGCGGCGTCACGACGGGCTTGACCACAACTGTGAGCGGCCTCCCCATTGTCGGACCCCTCCTTGGCGGCGTCCTTGGCGGCGCTCCCCTCGGCAACATCCTTGTCAACTCTCCCCAGACTCCTCCCAGCACCGGCCTGCTGGGCTGATGACGCTTCAAGTGCGGCTGCCACTGACATATCGCACCTTGGCGTGCATTCTGCACGTTCCTTTGTACCATGCCCAGTGTATGAATGTGAATGACTTTTGGCTGGGTTGTCGGCGTGTGCATGTCGACCAGTGCTGCGTGAGGGTACAGTCGATGGGCCGCCTGCATCATTCTACAAGGGCGGGCTGCAGTCTCTAGGGTTGATCTTGGCCGCCAGCTAGCCGTGGTGCACATGCTGCCCTGACTCAAATGCCTGCGAACCGCAACAATCACACGAGTAACTTGAACTCCCCACAAATACAGACTGGCGCTGGTCTTCAACTCCACCACAGCAGGCAGCGCCTGAAATGTCAAACAGGTGCTGGATGTTGCAGCCACCAGGTGCAAAAGGCCCATTCAGCGTCTCCAGTCCATGCTGTTGTTGTGAGCAGTTAAATGCAGCAATGGTTGTCGTGCACAATGGTGTTGGTGTTGGGCAGGTTATAAGATGACTTTGCTTGTGCAAGGGAGCATGCGGCAAGCCACAAATATTCATCCACAACCAGAGAATTGTTGTAGGTATGCGCTTGCCTTGGCATGTTGGCATCGCAGCACTCGATTCAGCAGAAGTTCAGGGCTCAGCAAGTGCTGCAGATGACGAGAGCGTGCAGGAAGGCGCAGCATCAGGCACACCTTCATATTGTGCAGCAGGGTATTCTGAGCTAACAGCTGAGTTTGGCTAACCCAGGGTTGACCTGGGCGCGGCAGACGTCCAGAGCGCGCACCAGCCCTGCTCGGACAGATGTTCTGCGGGCTGTTCAGCGGGCATATATGAATTCAGGCAAGTTGGACTTTTTTGCAGGGCAGGGCTCTTTGTCACTGCGTCTTCCCTCATGGCCTCAGCTCTGCAAATTGGTGTCCGCAACGGCCATGGCGTGCGGGCAAGGTGATGCTGGTAGGGGGTGAGAGAGGCAACCTTGTGGCCGGCTGCCTGTGCATGGTGAAATGCTGGCAGGTGCATGCCGCAAGCTTGCAGTGCCGCATACCTGCATCACGCTGTGGTGAGCAGCACGATTGCAGGCATGCGGGAACCTGGATTGCAAGACGTTGTGTTTCCAGCCCATGTCGCAATCGCAGCGCTGAGCATATCAGCAAGCCGAAGCTCACAGGGCCAGACTGCAGCTTCCGAGGGCCATTGCAGGCTGTACAACAGTGTCAGTGGGGAGGCAAAAGTGCAACGCGTGCGTGGCAGCGCCGGGGCTTGACAGGACGCCCCTTGTGCAGCACAGGCGGCAAACGTCGCCAAGCAAAACCGGACCTCAGGCACACGACCCCCACAGGTCAGCGACCCCGGCCGCTGAACCGTGTAGATGGTGTGGAGAAGTAGAATTCTATCCGTCACTTAGTGCCTCTGGCGTTTGCATGTCCTTTGCTGTGCTTGGCTATCAGCTGAAGCCTCGATGACTGCACTTGCTGTGCGGTGGCTGCGACGGGTGAGGGTCAGCGTCACCCGTCTGCCGGTGCAACGGCCAAGTTGACCGCGCGTACAGCTCACAAAATTCAAACGTTCAGTTGACACATGTGCGCTGTGCACCTTCTGACAGTAGCGGCTGCCCGATCTCTGCCCTCGAGTTGCAGCCCGCGGCGCGCCACAAGAAGCGCGCTTGCCTTTTGCTCTGACTGTGGAACTTTGTGACCGTTCTTAGCCGCTCGCTGCGTCGTCTCGCGACGAGTCTAGCACGCCAAGCCGAGGCAATGGGCACCTCGCAGCTCGAGCAGCTCAAAACGAGCGATGCCTATTCTCTCGTAAATAAGTGTGTATCTTGGACTTTTGTAGCGCCGACTCAGCCAGAGTGGCGTTAGCAGCCAGCTTCGCGGCCCCGGCAGTATGAGTTTCGAGTCTGAGGAGCAGCCGTCAGCGAAGCGCGGCAGGCCAGCGCGACCTGCCGCCGGGAGCATTTCACCTGCACAGGACATTGTTGGCGATCATGAAGCCAAACTTCAACGCCAGCAGCTCCTGAACAAGGCTGCGCAGCAGCGCTACAGGTGGGCGGGCGGTGGTGCCTCTGTGACGCGCACGTCTCTCGGGGCCAGCCCCACCTGGCGGGGTGCAGCGACGTCCTTACCCCTCCACTTCCTATGGCAAGCGTGGCTCCTTGGACCAAGCACCATCCGCGCCCAACTCTCCGCACCACTCCCCCCTTGTTGCTCCTTTGTGCCCGCCGCAGGCAGCGGCGCCGTGAGCGGGAGGGCACTGTGAAGGCCACCCTAGGACACATTCAGGAGACGAATTCGGCGCTCCAGGCGCAGGTCATGGCACTGGAGTCCGCGCTCATAACCACCCAGATGGCCGCCGCCGCCGCCACGGCGCCGCTGCTGCTGCAGCCGCCGCTACTGGCGCCAGGGCAGCAGGCGCAGCTGCTGCAGCCGCAGGCGCCCCTGGTGATCGGCGGGCTGCCCATGGCGCCGGCCGCGCCGCCCGCGGCCGTGCCGCTGGTGCTGCTGCCGCAGCCCGTGGCGGGCGCGTCGTGCCAGCTGCAGCACGTGGCGGCGCGGGGGCCGGGGGTCGTCCTGCAGGCCGCCGCCAGCGAGGAGCTGTCAGGCCAGACTGGCCTGCAGAGCCAAGACTTCCCGCAATCCATGCCGCAGCACATGGCGATGCAGCACTACCAGTCCGACTTCCAGGGGTCGCCGCCCGCGCACTGCAGTGCCTCCCCAGTCGCCACCGCCGCTGCCGCCTCCGCCGCCGCCCCCGCCGCCGTGCCGCCCACGCTGCGCCAGCCCGAACGCGTGGGCAGCGGCTGCAGCAGCGCCTGCGCTGCGGCGCCGCCGCCGGCCCCGCAGCAGCCGCCGCCGCCGCA
Organism: Monoraphidium neglectum; assembly: GCF_000611645.1. Classification (NCBI taxonomy): domain Eukaryota; kingdom Viridiplantae; phylum Chlorophyta; class Chlorophyceae; order Sphaeropleales; family Selenastraceae; genus Monoraphidium; species Monoraphidium neglectum. The sequence continues at coordinate 41,356 of NW_014013521.1, forward strand.
GCGGCCGCCGCTGCCTGTGATCGTGCCGAGCCCGGAGCACCGGGCGCGCCTGGCGGCTCTGCGCGAGTTTGTGCAGCGGCACGGCTTGCGCGAGCTGCACCTGACTGGCGGGGCCCTGCCG
>NW_014013521.1:41644-43340 GCF_000611645.1 Monoraphidium neglectum
GCGGGGCCCTGCCGCAGGCTGCGGTCCAGGAGCTCGGGGCGCTCGTGGCCGCCGCTGCGGAGAGCTGCGCCGCCGCCGTCGACGTCGGCAGCCCACCGCCGGCCGCGACGAGCAGCAGCGGGCGCGGCTCGGCGCACGGCAGCGCCTCGGACATGGCCGCGGCCGCGGCAGAGGAGGAGGACCAGGCCCCTGAGCCTGCCAACCCCAAGCAGCACTGGCTGCAGGTGCGGCCAGGGCCGCGCCAGGCTCGATCGGCGGCCTGCCTGCCTCTCTGATCAGCTCGCTTGGCCCCGCTTGCTGCGACCTCCCCTACCCGTGCCACATCCCGCACCCGCAGCCACCACAGTAGCAATCCCGCTGAAACCTTTTCCCGACCCGCCTTGATCTTGTGAATCCGCCTGTCCAGGCGCTGGCTGACGTGCGCCTGTCCGACTGCCAGATGGGAGAGCTTCTGGCGCTGAGGGCCGACCTGCTGGCGGCGCTGGCGCGGTGCCTCACAGAGCGCCGAGCGCTCGCTGCGCGGCTTGCGGCAGGTGTGTGCGTGCCCCCACGCGTGTGTGTGTGTGTGTGTGTGTGTGTGTGTGTGTGTGTGTGTGTGTGTGTGTTTGTGTGCGCGCGCGCGCGTGAGCGCGCGCTGGCGAGTGTTCGTGTGAATAAGTGCGTTGTGCGCATGTGTACGTGTGTGATGTGAGTGTGTGGGTCTCTTCTTTGGGGGAGGGCTGGATCGCTCGATCAAGACGTGGGGACGGCGCACGGGATGGCAGCGTGGCGCACCGCTGCTCCACCTTGGAAGGACGTCCGTGGTTTGGTCGGACCCCAAATGACGATGTTTCGGCCACCTGACGTCCCCCCCCCCCCGGAAAAAACCATTGCCGCGCACGCCCCAGGCTGCACCCTGGCCGCCGAGCAGGCCGGCGCGTTCTGCACCTCCTCCCCCGGCGCCCAGCTCTCGGACAGCCGGTTGCAGCTGCAGCAGCGCGGCTACGTGGGCGGCATGGCGCGTGGCAGCATCGCGGTCCGGGACTTTGCCGCGCAGCTGCAGGTGGGCCGCCGGCGCGGGCGCGGCGGCGGCTGTGTAGGGGCGCGCCTGCCTTGCCAGCGCATGCGCCCGAGAGGCCGGCGAGCAGCCGCTTGTTTGCTCACCAGCGCTGTCAAGCGACTCCGCAGCTGCCGCATCGTGCACGATGTGCGGCGCATCCGGACCCTCGTTTGACTGTTGCTCTTCCTATTGCCGCGCCCTCGCTCACAGGCCAGCATCCAGGGGGAGGGCCGCCTAATGCGCGAGTTCACGGCGGGGGTGCTTGGCCGCCTGCTGGCGCCGCAGCAGGCGGCGCTTGTCATGGTCGCGCACCCACACTGCACCGGTGAGCCCCCTCCTCCGCGCCGGCACAACGCCCCTGCGCCGCGTCCCCTGTCGGCCGCCGGCGGCTCGGACGCGGGCACTCCTGTGGCCACAATGATCTGTTCCGCCGCGCGGGCGTGAGGCACGGGCGCACCGCTCTTGTTCAGTCACCTCTCGCACGCCCTCATCCCTGGCGCTGCGCTTGCGCGTTCCTGCGCAGATGTTGTTGGGCTGGCGAACGCCCTGAATGAGATGGCCGAGATGGTGTCTCACCTGGGGATCTCCTCGTGCGGCGCGCCGTCCGCGGCGAGCGTCACCGCCGCCGCCGCCGCCGCCTGCGCGGCGATGCGGCGC
>NW_014013520.1:0-22419 GCF_000611645.1 Monoraphidium neglectum
GGGTGGGGCAGGGGGGAGGGGAAAAGGCGGGTTGGTGGCGGACGCAAGGGTCAGGTTGGCAGCTTGCCAGGCCTTCTTATCCCGGCAGTGCGGCAAGGACGCGCGGGATCGAGCGACCAGCGAAGCCGACAGACCGTGCGGCCGGCGCGAGGCGGCTGCCACGTGCACTCGCGCCGCCGCCGCAAGGCCGCGGTCCATCTCAGAAGCTGCGCCGCCACCGCCGCCGCCCACCTGGACTGTGCAGAGCAGGCCGGGCGGGAAGAGCGGCCGCAGCGCGCGGTCCACCGCGCGCGCCGCCAGCACCTCCCTGTCGCTGGCAGCCGCCTCCCGGCGGTCAGAGCGCGTGGGCACGCGGCCAAACGCGTAGGCACGCTCCCGGAACTCGACCTGCGTGCAAGAGAGTGCCCGGCCCGCCCCATCGCCTCAGTGCTGCGCGCAGGCGGCCAGGCTCGGAGCGCGCGCGTCGGCCGTGGCGCGGGGCTCGCCGCCGCGCAGGTTGCGGGCGGGTGGGGCCGGGGCGCGCTCGCGGGGCGGCCACAGCGGCGCACCTGCAGCTGGGTGCCGTCCGCATCCGGCACCGGGGCCGGGTCAACCACCACTGTGCTCAGCACCACCGTCCCGCCGTACCGCGCGAGGCTGGAGCCGTGCGCGAGCTTGGCGAGCTGCCCGCACTGCCACGTCAGCTTGTGGGGGCCGACGGCGACGGATTGTGAGTCTGCGTGCTGCTGCTGCTGCTGCCGCTGCCGTTGCTGCCCGGGGCTGGAACCGCTGGTGACGGGGGTCGCATCGGCTGGCAGGGCCGCTGAGGCGAGGCCGCGGTGGGCCTGGTGTAAAATGAGCAACAAAACGCATCACATGTCAGTTTGTCGGGCAGATTATAGTGTAGAACAAGGAATTTTTGGCCACACATACATGCAACGCTCACCTGCAGCCACGCGGGCCTCAACAGCGGCCGCAGCAGCAAGCGCTCCATCCACTTGCTGCAGTGTTTGCTGCCGACGGCTGCACTCGCAAAATTGCAGCCGGGCCTCCTTGCTCTCAGCGCCGTGCGCGAGAGTTGAAATGCAGCTGATATTCTGTTACGCGACTAACGAAGTCGCCGAAAGGAAGGTGAGATCAACTTTCAGGCTGTGAGTGCAAATTCGCTCGAACATGTCGCTGAAGACGTGGAGGAGGTCGTGCAGCAACATCTCACATTTGAGAGTGCACGCGCTAGGTGCAGCTACGTATATGCAGGGGTTTGGTGTGGACATGGGCACGACTCCCCTGGTGACGCCACCACCACCCCAGCCCAGGGATGTGCATGCACGACATCTGATGCCCACAGTTCATGAAACGTTCATGTTTTGTCACTGGAACATTGACCCTTCTGTCTCGTTCTTGACACTTCTCACTTGCGCACAACCGACAGCAAGCGGCAAGAAAAAATTTACTCAACATCCTCCCCCCAAACGCAAATACAAGGCAGTAGACTGGCTGGCAGGGCATGAAATAGCAGGCTGTACGCAACGAACCGTATGCATCAGACAGCAGGCAGGGGCATCAAGGGTCCAGGGGTTGGCAACCACAGCAAGTAGGACCAGCTGCTGGAGGAGCGGCCACCGAAGATCAGCTTCGCCCAACTCACTGAGTCGGCATGCCCACCAGCAAGGAATCACGAGGTCCAGATGAGAGCGTTTGTAACCACGCCAGCAATCATGCCCACGCCTGCACATGATAATATGCGTGGAAAGTGCTGGCAGATTGGCGCTTCTGCGTCGAGGCCACTTTGGGAGGTACACCTAGCGCCTACCAGCCAAAAACAGGCTCATGCCTCGACACTCAACGCCGTCATGAAGCCCTCGAGAAGGCTTGCATGCTGCACACAGAGTTCGTAAATCGAAGCACTGAACATGTTGCAAAGGATCCTGGGCCCTTTCAACTGACCGTTGCTGCCCGGCCTACATACTCCCTTCAACCCCTTCATCACCACTAACACCACAATATTATTACACTGCTGACCACCGCAAAACACCTCCAGCTGCAGCAGGCTAGCAGGGCTGCTTGTACTCCGGCCGGTAGCTTCCCTGCGCAGAGCCCTCCATGCAGCCCCCCGTGCAGCGCTCACTGCGCTGCAGGTGGTCGTGTGGGCTGCCCACTGCCTGGCAAAACCTGGGGGCGCATGCGAAGGAGCAGGGCCGCAGCCGCTGGGGGTCACGACGTGAGCCAGGTGGCAGGCAAGGGCCTGGCCGGGCCAGGGTAAGGTTGAGAGGCGGGCCTGCGGAGGACCCCGTGCTCGCGTGGACTCAAGGGGGGTGCAGCCGCAGGTAGACGCTGGCCAGTCAGACAGAGACGCCGCAAACATCTGCCATACAGACGATGGTAATACCTTGGCAGCATGACGGCCGCCGAGCATGCTGCGGTGCGTAATCAATACACGTGCGGCAGAGCTGCAGGCAGTGCACACCTGCAGTGCGCCAGCAGGCCCTGGGGCTTTTTGTAGTATATGCGCCGCCGATTGCCGCGGCGATGCAGGGATATCTTGTCCTTTGGGTGGCCGCATGCCGCTGGGTCCCTCGGCCCCCAGCCTCCCGGCGGCAGCTGCACCCCGCCGCCGCCCCCGCTCCAGCTGCCGCCATTGCTACCACCAACGCTGCCGCGCCTGGTGCCGTGTGGGTGCTGCTCGAAGCTCTCCTGCTGCTGCCTTGGCTGCTGCATAGTGTCAAAGTTGTCGCAGCTTAAGGGCCCAGGGGCGCACCAGCTGTGAAGCGAACTGCTGCTGCTCACGAGCGCACTGCGCAGAGCTGCTGCTGCTGGTGCCGCTGCTGCTGCTGCTGACGACCCGTTACACCCCATCACCCTCAGCACCGGTTGCAGGAGCGCTAAAGCCATGATCGGGATACAATTATGCTTGGAGGTTCACAACGCCCTGATTACTGCACAAAGGCTATGCGTCCTGTTCAAGGTGATCTGACGCCTCATTAGCAGGGTCGCAAGAGCCAAAACACCGGGTCGCGTTTGATGCAGCAACTCGATCCTATTTGCAGGCATCTGGCTGCTTCCAAACGTACACCACCTGGGGTTGACGAAAGCTTTGGGTGCCGGTGCTTCAGCTGCTTCTGGTGCGTTTACTTACCACCCGTCGATTTTATTGCATACGTTCACATCGATCTGATCATCACACATTGCAATCACTATACGACCACCAACACGCATCATGCAGCACCGATCTGTCACCGTTCAACACTCCAAGTGCCGCGCTCTTGCCCCCAATGCCACCAGAAGGAGGGTGGTCGCAACCCGAGCGTCCACTACGGTGTGCTCTCGCCAGCGCTCCCACTCTACATCTTGCGCCTCGCGAGGCCCTCGCCGCCACGCCCGCCTTGATGCCCAGCGTGGCCGGCCACAGTTGCAACCTCAAGCACCCAGCCACAACCCGCTCGTGCACTGATTGGATTATTAATATCAAACACGGGCCCCTGCTCACCTCTGCTCAACGGGACACCCAACCACTCTGCCGCCCTCGCCTCATGCTGTGACAGGCGGTCGACACCGACTCATGGAAGCAGCAGCTGAAGGGGGCGCGCGCTGACGTGGAGGCCCTCATCCGCGCGACACACGCCAACCCCATCCTCATCAGGCTGGCGTGGCACGACAGGTGCGCGCCACCCGCGGGGTCTGGGACGGGGTCGCGGGGTCCAACCCTTGATACCCAGGGGAGGGCAACACCCGTTGCCTTTGAGAACACCCGATCTCATGGACCCGCAGGCGCACCCTCGGCCCGACCAGCCCCCCTCGCGCAACACCCCACTCACCCCACCCCGCTCACCCCCCCCCTGCAGCGGGACCTTTGACGAGAACATCAAGCAGGCCTGGCCCAAGCCTGGCGGCGCGACCGCCTCCATCCGCTTCAACCCGGAGATCGGCCACGGCGCCAACGCCGGTGAGTGCCCGCACGCCCCCTTGCCCGCACCTGACGCTCAGCCTTGTGCTACCGCCGCCGCCCGCAGCAGGTCAGCGCGCCGCCAGCTGCGGCCGAGCCCGGCTCGCCGATGCCTCCTTCAATCCCTCACAGCCCGTTTTCGAACACCCATATGCCCACCGCCCCGTCCCCCGCGCTCCTGTGTCTTCCAGGCCTGCAGGCGGCCCTGGACCTGGTGGAGCCCGTCAAGCAGAAGTACCCCCTGGTGAGCAAACACACACACACACACACACACACATGCATGAGCCACACGTACGAACGCAAATGCCCACACAAAAGCCGGCAGCATATGCAACCCCCCACCCACCTTCGCCATGGCTCCTGGCACACATCACATCAGCGCCGCTCGCGCTGCCCATCACCTGCACCCTGCGCAACCCTCCACCTTGGCCCCACCCCCTGCACACAACTTGCACGTGCTGACACTTGATCCCCGCTTCGCCGCTTGTGCCGCCAGGTGTCGTACGCTGACCTGTACCAGATGGCCAGCGCCATCGGCGTCGAGATTGCGGGCGGCCCCGCCATCCCGCTGCGCTACGGCCGCGTGGACGTGGAGAGCCCGGAGGACTGCGCGCCCGAGGGTGGGGAGCCCGGGGGCATCGCGCGTGGGCGGGGGCCGCCTGGCCGGCCTGGGGGAAGGCGGGGGGCGCCTGAGGGCGTGGCTGCTTGTTGGCCTGTCCGGCGAGGGGTGGTCGGCCGCAGGCCAGGCCGAATCGGGTGTGGCAAAGGGAGGAACTGTTTACAGCACGGGGAATAGCGGGCACAGGGGGCTGGCATCCAACAAGTTGTTTATGCCAGGCTGCCGCCCCATTGCAGGGCTACGGTCTGACCCAAGTCTTGCGAGTGGAGCAAAAGCTTCAATGAGCCCCCCCCCTGAACCTCCTCTGCCGCGCACCACCCACCTGCCCCGCCACCCGCCTCCCAGGCCGCCTGCCGTCGGCGGGGCACCCCTTCAGCGACGGCAGCAAGACGCCCGCCGACCACCTGCGCAAGATCTTCTACCGCATGGTGGGCCCCTCAGGCCTCACTTTGAGCCCCTCGACCCACCTAGGGTCGCCACCTCGACAGGGCCCCACCTCGGGGCCTCACCGCACGCCCCACGCCACGTCCCCACAATCTGGCCTTGGCGCTCTCAGCCCCGCCACACGTCCCTGTCGCAGCCTCGAGCCCACACCTCCCAAGTCCCCATAAGCACCTTCACCCACCCTCACCTTGAAACCACTCCCTGCATCCAAAGCCCTCTCCAAAGCCAACCCTGCAGGCAACCTCAAAACCTCTGCATTCCCCAATCCCATAGGGCCTGAACGACAAGGACATTGTGGCCCTGTCCGGCGCCCACACCCTCGGCCGCTCGCGCCCCGAGCGCTCCGGCTGGGGCAAGGAGGAGACGAAGTACACCACGGCGCCCAACAACCCACCGGGCAGCGCCCCCGGCGGCCAGTCCTGGACCGCCAACTGGCTCACCTTTGACAACTCCTACTTTGTCGGTAAGGGGGGCACACGCGGGCGGGCTCCTGTGCATGCATGCTGCGTGGGCATGCACGAGTGAGGGTTTGGGAAGCTAAGGGACTGGTGGTGCGACAACATGTTCTGTTATTACGAGCTGCTCCAGATGCCATGGATGAGCTTGGGCCGTGAGCGCAGCGCCGCCGCCCGCTCTTTGACCTGCCGCCGCCGCTCACGCTGCCGCCGCGCATTGTGCAACCCGCTCAGAGGTGAAGGCCAAGCGTGACGCAGACCTGCTGATCCTGCCGACCGACGCGGCCGTGTTTGAGGACGAGGGCTTCAGGTGGGCGGCTCGTCCCCCCGATCGCTGCCAATTGATTGCAGGGCGGACGGCGCGGGCGGCCGCGGTCATGCCGCGCTTGTTGCGAAGTGCGCTGGGCATTTTCGTGCCCGGCCGCGGGGCGACCGGCGCGCTCCTGTCAGGCGTGGGGAGGGCCTGTCTGATGGGTGATCAGGCCGCCTTTTGATGGGGCCGCCAGCACGCCCATCTCGGCTTGACTGTTCAACCGTGGATGCACTGACTGTCCCTCTTCCTTCCACACGCACACACCACACCGTGCGTTGGCAGGCAGTACGCTGAGAAGTACGCTGAGGACCAGGATGCATTCTTCAAGGTGAGGGGGAGGGGGATCGCACTATGAGTCTTTCGGACTTCCAGGCGCGTGCATTGACGCATGCGCTTGCACGTGTATGTAGCCTTTGGCCCTGTGCTTCTTTGTGTGTATGCTCGTATGCGCGTTCACACGTACGCATGCGCATATGTATGTATTTGTGTGTTTGTGTACATCCGAGTGGGCTAAGTGGGCGCTCTTTAGCAGCTGCGCTTCTCCTTGCCGGGCATCTGCGACCCTCTGGCCCCGCACCCGTGTGACCCCTACCCACCCACCTCTGCTCCTTGTTTGCAGGATTACGTCGAGTCGCACCTTAAGCTGTCTGAGCTGGGCTCAAAGTTCACCGAGGGCACCAAGGTCACACTCGAGTGACTTGTGTCACACTCGTCTCATCCAACTTGGTAGCTTGATGCAGCGGCTCATTCGCCGTGCCTGTGTCTGGCGATGTTCCCCACCCGTAGCACTGTCTACTTTCACCTTTCAACATGCATCTACATCAAGCGTGCACGCATGCGCCTGAGACGGGCTCACGGCAAGCGGCTTCGTCGGTGTCATGCTGCCGGGGTACTCTTCATCTGACACCCCTACATTAATTTCACGCGTGCAGCAACTGTGATGCGCATACAAACATTGCACCTAAAACTGCTTTGAACACGATCAGGTGTTGTGTGTGCTCTTGCAGTGGCTTGTCATGCGTGTTGATTCCTGACCGTGCCAGACTTCATTGTCCCTCGTCGACCCGGGCCCACAGTGCTTGCCGTTCTGTTTCAATGAAAGACAGTAATACATGTATGTCTGGTGCCGACGTCGTCACTGCCACAAGTGCCAATCTTGCTCATATTTGCTGGCGTGCGGCTGTGCCGCGGTTTGACCAGGCTGGAAGTGGCTACCTGTCTGTGAAGAGTCGCTAGGGCCAGGTGTTTTGTGCATCCCAACAATGAAACGGATCAGCGGGGAACAGTTGTGGTACAATGAAAGCAATAAGATTGCACCCATAACGCCGATCACCGACCCATCAATGCACCCACCCATCAGCGGCAACGACATGCACACTTACTCATGCGTTACAAGCATGCATACTAGAGGAGGTGCACACCTCCTGGCACAGCCTCCCGGAAAAGAGCATGGCAAACCTGTAAAACAGGAAGCACGGTCAACAAAGCCAACTGCCAGACAGGCTAGCTGGCATCCTCATGCACACTGATCTTGACCCAATGTTTGCAGTGACAGCGGTACAGTATATGACAGAATAAAAACAAGGGTAGCACAACTGAATTACCCACAACAGGTCATTTGATGCTTCATCCTGTCCAAACATATCAGACCACTTGATTGTGCAGCACCAAGCCCCGTTGAGGGATGCTGCACTTCTCCCTCATGAATGGCGACCAAAGTACAGCCACATGCCCCTGCGCTGCTCACGCGTTTAAGCAATTGTGTGTTGTGTCGGCATCCAGTCAACCAGGCGCGTTCCCGAGCTGCACTGCGACGACGCCGCATGGTGTGCCCCTGCCACTCACGAGGTTGACCGCGACTTGTCTCCCCAACAAGCCGGCAGCCGGGCGCCGCCCTCCCGCAGGTGCGCATCAAGGCACAGGCGTACGCGCCTGGACAAATATTTCTTTGGGTGTGGGGCGACCATGAGGCAGCGGGGAGTGTGCTGACCTTTGCCTTTGCTGGCCTCTCAAGGGCCCAGCAACCCATGCAGCTTCACACACAGCAGCACAACAGGGCGTGTGCTGTGCCTCGCGCACCTGCTGGTGGCCCCTAAGTCACCGCCGCGCACCGGTGGCTGGACAGGCTCAGGGATTGATAAGTTGCGGCAAGCAGGGCGCAAATGATGGCACGCTGCTGGGGCTCGCCTGCGTCAGCACAATGCGCAAAGCTGGGGGCCATCTGCGCCGGGTGCGGGGGGTGGCTTGCACTCGGTGCCAAGTTGCACCTTTCTAATGTACCGTAGCCGAAGGATTGAGTGTGATACGGCAGGTGACATAATAGTCTATCGTAGCGTAGGTCAGCCTGACCTACGCTACGATATGTCGATCTGAGATCGACAAGGCGACGTGCCTTCCTTCACCACGGTCGATTTACGTCACCAGTGTGCACGTACCACAAGAAAAACGCATCTATCATCATCTCCAGCCGTGAAACAAAGCGGGCCGATCATACATGGTGTGTGCGCACACGAGCAAGCCTTGGTCAACGTGTGAAATCGGCGCGCCGATGCAGACCAGCGGCGTTGGCCTGCTAGAAAGGCTGAATCAGCAGGTACGGCACTGCAGGGTGCGCTCATTTTCTCAGGAGAAGCCACATCTCTCATCCTGAGGCCTCTGCACATATTACAGGCGTGTCATCTCGAGGCACTGCTGCACGCCTTCGAGGGGGAGCGCAGGGATGTCCCCAGGGTGCCTGGAAACCAAGTCCGGCCTGGAATGCAGCCCCTTCAGACCATGTTTGCAACTGAGACACCAACATCGGGCATTACTAGCGCACTGGATGGGGTGCTGGCGCGCAAGCAGCGCATCCTGTGCTTGCTCAGCCGCAACCAGCAGCAGCAGCAGCAGCAGCAGCAGCAGCAGCTGCAATGCGACACCAGTGCGCTGCTTCACAAGCAGGCAATAGAAGTCAGAGGCGGGACGCTACTGACCTCAGGTGCTGAACGGCGCCAGAGGCTGCGCTTTCGGCGTTCCAGCTCTGACGACGAGCGGTGCAGCGACACAGACCGCTGTCAGCGCGGCCGCCTCCCCTCTGGAGCGCTCCACCCGATAGCGGCGTGGCGGCGGCAGCGGCAACACGCAGCCTGCGTGATCCAGGCTTGCGCCCGCGGCTTCTTGTGCCGCAGGCGCCTCCTGCAGCAGCGGCGCGCCGCCGATGCTGCTGCAGCTATCCAGGCGCTTGTGCTGTCGCGGGTGCTGCAGGCCTGGGGCCGATGGACGCGTTTGAGGGCGGCGCTTCGCGCATGCCTGGAGCGGCGCATGCGGGAGCGATTGAGGGGCATGCCGGTTCTGCCAACCTCCTTGGGTGCTGCTGTGCTGCGCATCGACGGAAATTGGGGGCTGGCGACTGCCCACTGCAGCCGGAGCCGACTGGACCGCGCCTTAATGGCGTGGGTTGCTGCGGCAAGCATGGCGCCACGCCTCATATAGACATGAGGGCCATACACACAAGCCGTTACAGGATTGCAATCATCAAATGATGCCACAAAACGCGCGTGTTTGTGGTGGTGTTCCATGTGAATATGGACAAATGGACAGCCACCAAAAACTGCGACAACCACCGTCTAGAAGAGATGCTGGAAGGAAACGAGTTTTGCGTTAGTCAAAATTGGTTGTAGCAGCGAGGCAGATACCGCCGCTCCGCGTAACCCATGCAGTACCAGTACAGAGCCCGCCGGCCAGGAACGATGACCAACAGCCTTGCCTATCTTACAAGCCCAAAACCCATACACTACGATCCAGCACTAAGATCCATGCGGCCGACCGCCAGCCTAGAACACAAAGCCGTGCTTGGGGAGGCGGATCTCCACTGTTGTGTGCAGCTTGGTTAGCGAGGTCTCCCAGTGCGCGCTGCCCCCCATGAAGTGGGCGATGACGCGGGACACGGGCACGCCCGCACCCAGGCCGTGCATCTGGCTGCCGTGGCTGCGCGAGTAGCCGTAGCCGCTGCGCTCAAGAGGCGTGGGGACGGCGCGGGCGGGGGGATGGGAGGGTGACGTCATGCGACCAGGGCGTCAGGAACGCAGCACCTGCGCACTTGACCCAGACACACGAGGCACACTTCAAGCGAAGCGCTCACCGCTGGGTTCCGCCGGCCCCATGCTCCCCTCCCTCGCCCATCCACCCGCTGCAGTTCCGGCGCACCGGGCTGCCCCGTGCCAGAGGCGCATGCCTGCGAGCAAAGCAACGCAAGCACATCCCAGCCTTTCACAGTCAACTCACATGAGGGGCTTCCCCGCTGAGCTCCAGAACCAGTCGAAGATGTGGGAGAAGTGGTCCGAGGGCACGCCCAGGCCGCGGTCTGTGATGGAGATGAGTACGTGGTCGTCGTCGCCCTCGGGCTCTGAGATCACCACCTTGACTGGGTCCGCCTCGTCCACGTCCCACGCGCCGTAGCGCGTGACCAGCGCCTGGGGTCAAGGGGCCGAGGGGAGGGGCCCGACCACGGGCGCCGCATGCAAAGCGTCAAGGAAGCGCCACGGTGCACAGCGCGGCGCTTGCCGCGGCTCATGACACCGCTTATGAACCCCGGAAACCCTGGCATGGGTCGAGCAGGCGGGCGTCCGCAGCCAACAGACTGCCGCCGGGCTGCCGGCTGGCGCAGCGGCGCCCGCGCCCTGGGTCATCCCCGGCCCCAACCCCATGCCCCAACTCTCGCCTGTGCCGCGTTCTTCAGGACTTCTGTGAACAAGAAGCTTGCGTAGGGCACCACCAGCGGCAGCTCCACCTCCTCCCCGCCCACGACCTCGATGTCCGGCGCCGCGCTGTTCTTCTCCACGCAGAACGCCCTCACGTCTTCCGACAGCTCCTGCAGCAGCCGCCGCGGCGACGCGCTGCGCGAGATCATGCCTGCCGCCGGCGCGGCGCCGCCGACGAGGGGTCCCGCACCAGGGTGGGGCGCGGCGGCCGCGTGAGGGGGCGCGTGGAGGGGGGGGCGGGCGCCGCCGCCTTTGCTGCTGCTGAGGGCGTTGAGCGCGGCTGAGTGCTGAGTCAGCATGAGCCGCAGGCCGAGCACGTACCTGCGGGGTGTGGGATCGAGGCGAATCGTGGACGGGAGGCGAAGAGGCAGGACGCGACAACGCTCAGGCCCAGCTGCTTCAGAAAGCCCCCTGCTCGCCGGCACGCCCCCACCCCGCCATCTCCTGCTTGGTCTCGGTCCCTCTGGCCGCCCAAACCCCTAGAAATCTCTCGAACCCTTTTTGACCCTCGCACCAGTGTGTCAGGTCCAGTGCGGCGTTCAGTGTGTGCACGTCCTTCTCCCGCCCCCACCACCCCGCCGTCTCCGCCAGCCGCTGCGCGCCCCCCATCAGCCGGGCCATCTCCCCCTCCACGCGCTCGCGGAAGCCGGACAGGTGGCTCTCGAAATGCTCGAGCCCCTTGAGATCCTGCACCTGCAGCAGCGCCCAGTCGCGCGAGCAGTCCAGCACGCTCGCCTTGGACGCCGCGCTGCTCGAGATCAGATCGGCGAGCGCCTCGGACGAGCAGGTGGGCAGCAGCGCCTCCAACCGACTGATGTGGTTCTCCAGGCGGGCAGGCAGCTGAGAGGTCAGGAACTGCATGTCGAGGCGGCAGGGGAGGGGTCGGGGCGCGCGGGGCGCGGCGTGTGGGGCGCAGCAGGCAGCCACTGCAGGGGGCTGGAACGAGCAACGGACGCGCGACGCAGGCTACGGCGCAGCGGCGAAGCCATGCCAGCCAGCCAATCCGAGCCAGTGGGGCCGCAGGCTGGAACTGTCGGCGCCGGGCGAGCGTGTGTCGATACGAGCGCCGCTCACCGCTGCTGAGTCGACGAGCCGCGGGAGGCTGTGCTGCCGCACCAAGTTGTCCAGCTGTAGCACCTCGATCTTCTTTACGCGGTTGGGCGCCACCAGCTGCTCAGAGTATAGCGGGGTGTCGTCCGGCTCAGGTATGTAGCTGAGTGACCTGCGAGCGCACGCGATTGCGCATGAGATCTGCTGGCATGTGGGGGCAGCGGCGTGCATCGCGCTCGCACGTGCGCCCACCTCAGCGCCGCGGACGCCACCGCTTGCAGCTGCAATGAGGTCCAGCCACGAGCCGTCAGAGCTCTGCATGTAGATGCAACCGCGCTTCTCATCAGGGTGCGCGCGCGCAGCGTGCGGCTTGTATAAAAAAAAATTGATCGAGATCGTGCTTCCAGCAAGGGCGAAACCTGCAGCGCTAATGATACAAAGACACTGGAGAGCATTCAATTGTGATGCTGTGACATAACATTCGAGGGGGCGACGCTACAGTGGCAGACTACGTCGTCACTCACTGGTGCTACCCAGCCCCATACAGCTTCAAACTATCGGAGAGATTGCTCATCAAAACCTTCGCTGATTTTGTTGTGCAGAACATGGCGCACGGATATCGAGAAGTAAGGAGCAATGCGCGACAACATGCAAGACGGTGCTGCTCAATGGCGTTGAGCGTGTTGCCCAGAACAATTCGCACACGCATGTTTGAAGCTGCCTTCTGTTGGCTGAGCACACACACACAGCACTGCGGCAGATGTGCCTATGGATTCGAAAAGAATACAGTACGCCCATGATGTCAGTATCGATCGACCTCAGGTGGACTGCAATACCCTCTTGTTGGTGCAACGCCCCTGGTGTTGATGGTTCAAAATCCAATGAAACGCACGCACTATGATAACCTTCAAAATAGCCCGGAGGCACTACTGTGGCTGCGTGTAGCGACTGGTTGCAACTCGAGCAGTGACCATCGAAGATTTTTAGCAGTCATCACCCGCTCAAGCCCGCGCCTTTGAACGCGCATCAAAAGTCGTCAAGTGCATGCGCTTGTGCACCTGCCTTCCCCCAGGGGCACCTGCTCGGCCTAGTGTTTGTCGCCAGCTGTGATGCAGACCGGTGACCGCTCTTCGTTGCGCGCTTTGGGGTGCGCCCAAATGAAGAGGTGGGACTGCTTGTCTTGCCGCTGATGTCGTGTTGCACGCCAAACAACAAATAATAGTCGCAAGTACCTTGATTTTGAGCTCATAGTCTCTCAAGACCAAGGTCCGCAGGTTTCAAATCACGTCTCGGGTTTGCGCGGGAGCCAGTGAAGATGGAGCCGAGCGCCGTAATATTCTTTGTGATGGCATCCTTGAATTTTGCGCGCTGGTGCATCCACCAGCGAAGCCAGGTGTGCCCCTAGTGCGGCAAGCGGCGGGCCGCTTCTCCATGCGCGTTCCACCCTGCACGATTGCAGGACACGTCAGCGCAACCGGACCGCCCACCTCTTGGTGCCGTCCTCCTACTGCACATGTTTACAGCTGCTGATGTCTTCGCCTTGCCGCCCTTCACGCCGCAGTCCGGCTTCCTGCAGCAGCACAGGGCTCGCCTCGTTTGCGAGATTAAGGCGCTGCGGCGCCAGGCCGAGCGCTTGAGCGGACCCGGCAGCCATCCCAAGCGCGCCAAGGTGCATCGCCTGGCCACGGCAAAGGAGCACGAGCTGTCACTGCTGCAGCAGCACGGCACATGCGATGAAGGCAGCGGCGGCGCACACGCCCGCGCCAGCGCTTTGATCGGCGCCGCAAGGGTGAGGGTGGTTGCGAGGTGCTCACCAGGACGAAGCTGCGGCATGCTTGGGGCTGCATGCGACCACCTGCAGACCAGGTGGCGCGTGCTGGCTGCAGGCGCACACCGGGCCATGCAGTCGTTTGAGCTGCTGCATCAAACTCACCAGCTTCGCCGCCGTCGCCCACACCACTCTCACAGGTGGCCCTCATCGCGCTGGCGGTGGTCGTGCTCTGGGGCCGCCCGCTGCTGCGCGTGCACCCCCTGCTGACACAGCCCTTTGGGAAGCTGCTGCTGTTCCCGCACCGCAGCTCCCCCCTGCTCGAGGCCGGCTCGGTGACGGTCCTGCCCTGGGTGGCGCTCTGCGACCGCGCCAGCCTGCTCGTTGCGCGCGCCCTGTTCCCAGAGCCTGCCTTGGAGCCGCGCATCAAGGCACTCCAGACGGTCTTCGAGGGCCGGGAGGACTGAGGGCGAAGGCCCTGCAATCTGACCCCATGCTGGCGGCGGTGGCTTTCAGAGTTTTTTCCAGCAAGCGCAGCTGGCCCAGCAGGGCGTAAGAGACCACCAAGCACGAGAGGGCAGTGTGAAGTGATACCAATAGCAAGAGTGTATGCGTAAAATACAGCACACGTCGATTAATGTGCCAAGGGTTTGAGCCCCAGAGCTTTTGCGAGTCTTGGCCAATGGGCACACCCTGTCAGTGCATGCCCTGCGAGGCGCCCCGTCATCCTTGGCTTTTCAATGTGATGGCTTTTCTTCACCACAGGCAAGCCTCAAACACAGCTTTATTCAGCAGGCCTCTTTCCTCCCTTTTTTTGTTGCCACGATCATGTCCCATTGTTCAACCAAAACCCCATTATGCAGGAAGCACGCGCCACATGACCGTGGTCACACTCCTCCCACACACACCAATTAATGCTCCAGGGCAGCAACAGCCCCTCAAACCCCTGACCTTGCAACCCGATCCCCAACAAGCACCCTGCATGAATGGTCGTTTGTGGCAGTCTGGTGTGTACGACATAGCAGCACGTCAACGGTACTGGCCCCGGCTGCTGTGCGTTGTGCCAACCTGTTTTTTGATTTTGCTTCAGCAGCAGTTGCTTGATTGCTATACAAGCAATTGCTGCTGTATGCTGCCCTTTGTGGGCGCCGACCGCTGGTACCCCCCCCTTGTTTGCAGCAGCGCACAACGTTGCAAGTCAAAAAGCGTGCATGTAACACAGTCACACAAGTCTTTGTCCTTGCAAGGCTCATGTTGCAGAAACCATCAAGCTGCGGCCAACATAGGCCGAAGCAGATAGCCGTCTCCTGCATGGTGCCAAACCAGGCATGAGGCCCCGACCCATTGACAGCCTCCAGGGCTGTGGGGCATGTTTCAGCCCTCCCATGCTGTCGTCGACTAACGCCCTCTACTTCAGAGGATAGAACATCGGATCCAACAATCAGAGCAATGAGCAGGCATGCCCGATGCCAGCCCTGCAGCTGCCTGTGCACCCACCAGGGTCAGGTGATGCCCCCCACCAGTCGCGGGCTCGAGCGCATGATGCGCACCCTGCCCCAGCGGGGAGCATGGCCACGAGCAGCGCTGCCAAAGCGCGCCAAGTCCCCGGCTGCTGGCACGTCCGCGCACCTGCAGGAGGGCAAAGGCCTTCCCCGCCTCACACCACGTTGTCCGCGCCAAGCCCGGCAAGGCCGCCCTGCTGCGGCGCCGCGCCCATCATCATGCCCATCTGCATCTGCTGCGGCACCATGGGGCCCTGGGGCACGCCCGCCAGCGGGACCTTCATGCCCGGCGGGGCCATCGCGTCGGGGGCGCCGTAGGCCGGGGGGTAAGGCAGCTCGGCCATCTGAGCGTATGGGTTGACCGGCGCGTTGGGCCGCACGGCGGCTGCGGGGCAGGGGCAGAGGGGTGGGATGCGATTGAGCTGGCCCCAAGAAGGTCAGGCACGCACATCCTGATGTCTGTCATGGCGCAAGAGGCGATCAAATGACGGGCACAGATGCCATGGTCGCCAGAGTACCCGCAATCACACCCGTGCAAAACCCTCACCAATGCCGAGCTCCTCGGACACGGCCGTCTGGAAGACCAGCAGCGCGAAGCAGAAGAGCATGAACATGATGAAGCAGATGTATGCAAACGCGATGGTGCCGTTGTACCTGCGCAGTTGGGGTGCTGAGACAGTCAGACGACGGGGGGATGAGCCTCAGGTTTCGAGAACATCAGCCGCCGCTGGGGGGGGTCCAGGCAATAAATCCCTGGTTATGAAGCCTGACAGACGGGCCGTCTGTCAACACCCAGGCTGCTGCCACTCACGCGCCAGTGTCGTACTTGCTCCAGCTCGAGGCCACTGAGGGACGTTGTGGGTGGCATTGCAGGGGTCACCAGGTGACATTGATGTCGCGGTCCAGCACAACTTTAATGTTGCAACAGCAGGCGGTCTGTCTCGCCCATTGCATCTCAGATTAGCGCAAGCCTGCATCCAGGAGCAACTGGCTGCTTGTGATGCCTTGGCACATGTGATTACTCACATTTGACCTGCAGGTCCTGGGTCACGACCTCCTTGAAGCCATCCAGGACGAGGCCGCACAGCAGCACAAAGAACGCCAGAGTGAAGCACATTGCCACCACAAATCCGTAGCCAAAGCCAGGACCGCGCTTTTCGATCGACTTGCTGCGGGGCCAATGGCATTCGAGTTGGCGCCGAGTTGAGATTTGCAGGAGTGCAGGCTAGCAAGGGAGTGCACACGCGAGGGGCGGCCCGCCTGTGACCGCTAATCAGCTGTCCGTACGACCAAGTCAAGGCTGGCGGCGGCCGCGAACGCACCGGATGAGCACCGCGCAGCTGAGCAGGTTGAACAGCAGCACCAGCAGACCACCCAGTACCGCCGCCGCCACGGGCGCATGCCATATCTGGTTGCTGACACTGATGTCCAGGAGCTTGTAGCTCTGCGATTTGCGGCAGGTGCAATCAAGGGCGGGTGGGCACATTTGTGCCGCCTGCCCCTCTTTTGCTGCACCCTTCCTAGGTGCTTTCACTGCGTGAGCACAGTCAGCATCAGCAAGCAACCAGGTGCGGCTGGCACAGCGCATTCAACAAACAGGGCCGGTCCCATTAAGCCGCACCTTCACCAGGTTTGTTGTTGTTACAAACGACAGGATGTAGTAGATGCTGGTGACGATCTACGGCGAGTGGGGCGGCCGCGCAATACAACATGAGCCGGTCACACCCTCGGCTGTCGTACTGCTGCACTTTATGGCCAACCCATTGTTGGTTCGGGCGAGCAAGTGCTTTGTATCGCACCTTCGCAAACAATCAATAAACTCACCATGTTCACCACCCAACACATCCTGCAAAGATGCACATGCAGTAGAGGGGTGTGTGCAGGTGCAAGAGAGTTGATGCGTTGCACACAGCGTCGGCTCGTCGCGCGGGAGGCAGTGCGCTGTGAGGGCTCACCACAGGATCGTCCTACGCGCCTCTTTGCTGCACATCGTGGCCCCAGCTGCTCGCAAACCCGCTCCCAGTGCTGGACCAAGCTACGTTTCTTCCCGCGCTATCAAGTGAGCAAGGTTATCGAGATTACGACAGCACTGTATGACTTTTAGTGCGTGTATAATACCAGTGTTGGCAGATTCCCTGCTAACAGGGCCAGAGCTGTTGCTGCTGCGTGCTGCTGTTGCGGCCTTTATGGCGACATGTATTACTTCGGTTCATGCGTAGAACCTAAAGTTTTATTATAATTGTCTCATGGGCACCTGACGTCGTCCTGTAGACCGCTGCGACCATGACAGGGAGCTTTGGAAAATCAATCGGCCCGTTGACCTGTTCGGCCGTATGTGCAAAGTCGTTGATCGTGTTCACTTGCACGCCAATGCGTGTCCATCACGAAGAATTTGCCAGAGCGTTCGGGTGCCGCCTTCGCCCATCACCAATCTACACGCACTTGCTGCTGCACTTGGCCAGCCACCAGCTGCGGCAACGCCGAGCGCCGCATCGACCGAGGCGGATCGCTGCACCACGCCACGATGACAATTACACCATGTGATCGCGCTTGGCAGCGCGCAGCGCATTGAGCCACTCATCCCTGCTCCGCCCATTGCCGGTGTTTGGCACCTGGAAGTTGTATGCCGACCCGCTGCTGCCGCCTGCTGCGCCCGCCTCTGGCGTGCATACAATTGTGAAGCTCCGCGCACCTTCCAGCATGCCTGGCGCGCCCGACGCCCCAGAGCCAGGGCCGCCGCCTGCCAGCATCGCCCGCATGTGCGCCCAGCTGCCCGCGGCGCCGACGCCTGGGCCAGGCAGCTGGGCAAACAGCTCAGTGCCGGGCCGCACGCTGACAATGGAGGCCAGAGGAAGCTGCCTCAGAAGCACCAGATCGTCCTTGCCGCAGCTGCAAAGTGCGCCCCACGCCGCAGAGACCACGTCCCCGCTCGCGCCGCCGCCCGCCGCCGCCACTGCCGAGGCAGCCGCCGCTGCAGATCCGTTGAGCTGCGTGTGCGACCGGCTGCGGGCCAGGTGCCCCCTGAGCCGCGCCGGCGCGGGGCGGCCCTCGGGCGGCGCGGCGATGCGGAGGCAGGCGCCGGGCTCGTCCAGCCACAGCAGCACGGGGTGCGCCGCGCCGTCGCGGCCGTGCAGCAGGAGGCGGGCGCCGTCCAGAAGCGCGAGGCGGCCCTCGGCGTGGCGCAGGCGCTTGAGCTTGTCGTACCTGCGCGCGCAGGGACAGTGATATTGAGGGGCAGCATGACACGGATGAAACGTGAGCTGCGGTGTGACTGGCTGCAGTGCATGTGCAGGCCCGTGGGTGGCGTGCCGTAGAGATCCATTCGATAAGATATGCCACTGAGAGATATCACAACAGCACGTCAGGCACTCAGTTTTGAGCAGCCGCTCCTGGGCCAGGAAGGGCCCTGTGCTGTTGCTGCACCAGCGATTGCACGCACCTGTCCATTACCGACGTCAGCTGCGCCTGCAAGTCCTCGTTGCTGCGCCGCTGATCGTCCAGCTGCCGCTGCAGGCGCGCCACCTGGGCTAACAGACCCAAGGGCGTGGCCGCGGCGCCGCCGGTGCTCGATGCGCTGCCTGTTGGGCTGCCGCCGGGCCCCCGCTGCGATGGCGGCGACCGTGGCGGGAGCTGCAGCTGCAGCTGCGGCTTTGGCGGCGAGGGCGGCCGCCGCGGGGAAGGCGGCGGGAGGGGGGGCTGCAGCAACAAGGATGGCGGCGCTGTGAACGACCCTGCGAGGTCCTCAGAATTGTGGACAGACAGGTCCGCACGAAGGCTCGTGCGCGATGTATCGGTGGCCTCATCTTGTGCCACCGCTGCAGAATCAGCGCCTTTGATGCCATCCTCCATTTCCTTGTGCTGCTGCTGCTGCTGCTGCTGCTGCTGCTGCTGCTGCTGCTGCTGCTGCTGCTGCTGCTGTTGCTGCTGCTGCTGCTGACCTGGCGGCAAGCCGCTGCCAGCAGTGTGCCACGCACCGCCATCGCGCACCATAGCCGGCTCTGGCGTCCCGCCGCCCCCCTCTCCCTCCGCGGCGGCCGCTACGTCTGCCTTCTCCAGCGGGACGCTCCAGGCGGAGCCGTCGTGCGACAGCCCTGAAAGGGAAGCGGCGTCGCCATCGGCGCTGCTGAGCGCGGTCCCTGTCAGGAGGGCGCTGGCCTGCGCCTCCCTGCCCAGCGGCCCCGGCTCTGCGCCGTTCCGGTCGCTGGTGGTTCCGGCGACGCCGCTGGGACTGGATATAAAGAGCTGCCCGTCAGAGTCGACGCGCGCGAGAAGCGGGAACTGCCCCGGCAACCCTTCAAGTCCCTGATGCCGAGGTGGCATCACCCCCGCTGCCGCTCGTGAATGGCCTTCCCCGCCCCCGCCGCCGCTGCCGCCTGCTGCAGTGCTGCTGCGTCTGCTGGCCCGGAACGCTCGCCATGACTCCAGCAGGCCGCCGCCGCCGCCGGCAGACTGGCGCGGTGCAAACGGGGCCGCAGCAGCCTCTGGGGCTGTTGTCGTGTTTTCTGAGGGTTTGAAGTGTTGCGACTGCCTCCCCCCATGGGGGGGCAGCTGCGGCGACGCCCTGCGCAGGAGCGACTGCCGCGCCGCCCCGCTGCCAGCCCCGCCTTCTGACCTCGCAAGAGCCGCGTGCGCAGCTGCCGAGACGGCTGGAGGAGAGGGACCATGGGGTGAGGGGGAGCGGCTGCCGCCAGTGATGGGAGCTGACCGGCGCCCGCCCGCAGGCGGCGGGACCGCCCCCTCTGCCGCCGCTGGCCGCTGGTCCATGCCCGCGGACTCGACCGCGCCGGCAGACCCGACGCGCCTGTGGAAAGACGGCCCCTGACGCGGCAGCCGGCGGGTCGGGGACGCAGGAGCTGACGCAGGGGCCGCTGCATCGCCGCTAGGTGCACTTGAGCCAAACGACGCCTGGCCTGCAGGCTCCATGAGTGAGTGCGGTGGCGCCTTCAGAGATTCGCTGCTCCTGCCCGACACCGGTGGGGACGGGGCCGCCGCTGCTGACTGCTTGTGCTGCGCCGCCACCACCTGCTGCGTTCGCTGCTGCTGCTGCTGCTGCTGCTGCTGCTGCTGCTGCTGGATTTGCTGCTGCTGCTGGCTTCCAGGCGGCGCGCCAGTCGTGCCTGCCTCGTCTGCCACCGCAGCCGCCGCGCGAGCCGCCGCCTCTTCAAACGGGTCGGCCTTCCTGGGCGCGGCCTGCAGCCACTGCACCGTGAGCTGCAGCGACGAGCCGGGTGTGCCTTTCCTGAGAGGCAGCAGCACAGGCCGAGGGGCCCCATTGGCTTCTATTCCCAGCTCGGACAGGACCAGCTGCAGCAGGAAAGGAGCAGTCGCGGGATGAGCAGGATGGTCGGCTTGTATTCTGATTGGCCGCGGCGACCTGCGCACGCGACGGGCAGCTGCCGCAGCTGACAGCCGAGCCATACAGGTAACGCCAGACCCACCTGGCAGGTGCCCAGCACCGCCGGCTCCCCCAGCGTCTTGGCGTCGCACACGCTGAGCTCGACGGTGGCCTCCCGCGGCCCCAGGGCGCCGACCGGCCCTGGCAGCGCCAACGAGAACGACCAGTTCCATACGGGGCTGCCGGAGTGGTGCACGAGCGGCGTCCGCAAGACCTGGCGGCCGAAGCGCAGCCGGCAGTACACGGAGAGCCCGTCCTGGCCGGCGGCGCCGCCGGCCGGGGCCGCCGTGCCGGGCGGGGGCGGGGGCGCAACGTTGCGGCCGCAGAGCAGCACGATGCGCAGCAGGCCGCCGGGGCCGCCGGCCTGGTGCGTGAGGAGTGGAAAGCGGGGTAGGCTGGAGTGTGAGCGCGGGCTTGGGCAGTGTGCCGCCACTGGATGGCTCCCGGCCCGCATGCATGCCCCGCAATCGCCTCCATACCCGGTCCTTGCACGCACAATTCGCAGCTGGCCGTGCAGCACGCACCCGCCGCGCGTGCCGGTTTGTGTACATTCGCTGCATGTCGAAGAACTGCCGGTTGGGCTCGACCATGCGGCGGCGTATGACGCGCAGCAGTAGCGCCCGCAGCGCGTTGATGATGCCAGGCAGCTCGCTGGAGAAGGAGGATACGCCCAGGGGCCGGGCTGAGATGTCCAGTGAGGGCTCATCTGCAAAGGACTGGAGGATGGAGGTTGAGTTGAGGGGTGAGGACTCGAGGGGTGTGCCAGGGCGCAGCGCCCGCGCACAAGCAGCCCGCTGTACGTGCGCGCAGGCGTGTTCGGTTGTGTGTGCGTGTGTGCGCGCCCAGTACGCCTGTGTGTGTGCCTTGTACAAAGCACGCTCTGTAACTGTACGCACGGTTGATTGACATACATGAAAGCTGGTGTGTGCGCACTCACATACTGGATGCGCTTGATGCCCGGCGGCTCGTTGGTAAGCTCGACGCCAATGTGCAGCCGCCCCGCGATGTGAATGTGCGTCGCCTCGAGCCGCATGCTGAGGCCCTGCAGCATGGCGCCGAGGGGCTTCATGCGCAGCAGGACCTGCAGGGGACAGGCGGGCACGGGCGTTTGGGACAAGGTGGTGGGGCACGGTTGGCGCAAGCCAGAATGCGCCCTGGCAGCTGGTGCACACGAGCGAGCGGCACGAGGACGCGGTGGGCTAGCTCCCTGGGTCTCACTGCCGTTGGCGCCATGCGCGCCATTGGCCCGCTTGCATTTGCCTTGCCCGGTCCTCGCACCACGCCCTGTGCGCCACTTGATGTGAAATTTGCGTCAAGAGCGAAGGACAGCAGCTGCCGCGCGGGGTCGTAGCGCGCGCAGCAGTGCTGGAACGACGGGGGGACCAAACCGAACCCAAACTCCTCGATTGCGACTGTGGCGATGAAAGCGAGAGCGCGGCACATCAATGCGGGGCCACGTCAGCGGTGATGAGGCACGGCCCGCATGGGGGGCGGTGCAAGCGACTGGGACTGGTCAACCATGCAGAGCAACGGCGGCACAAACAGCTGTGGCCTGAACTTGCAAAAAGCGGAGGTCTCTTACGAGCCGATATGTATTTCCAAGGCCGCTTGGCGCCCTGCTTTTCCAGCATCTGCGGGGAAGCATGCCAAGGGTGGCAGCAGCCGTTTGTCCAGCCACCGGAACGGCCCTAGTCGCGTGCCTGTTCATTCCCCGCGCCTGGTGCACATGCACGCCCGCGCAGGCTTGGGCACGCGACGCAGAGGCAAGCGGTGCGGCGGGACCGGGGCGCGGCGCTGCGGACCGGCAGCAACGGCGGCGGCGCGGGGCGGACCTCGTTGAAGACGCGCTGCAGCAGCTCCATAGTGAGTCCCGCCAGGTGCTTCTCCAGTACCGGCGTCCAAAGCGCCCGCACCACCTGGCCGCCACCGAGGGTTTGCTTGGGTGAGGGGCGGCGCGGCGCGGCGCGGCCCACCTGTGGGCCCAGCCCGTGCCGAGCCTGGAAGGCCGCCCTGCGCAGCGTGGCTGGGGGTGCAGCACAAGCGCAAGCGCACGCACCAGGTTGAGCCACCCTAATGTAAACGACTCCACCAGGGTTCCTGACGAGGCCTCCTGGTGCCGCAGCTCCCACCGCGCCTGGGCGCTCGCCAGCTCGCGCCTGCGCAGCACAACAGGGGGGCATGTGCGTACGCCTGCTGCCTGCCCCACCTTCCA